>NW_007726738.1:209199-264855 GCF_000696425.1 Galeopterus variegatus
TTTTTTTTTTTTTTTTTTTTTTTTTTTTTTTTTTTTTTTTGTCTTTTGTCTTTTTCCGTGTCCGGCAACGGATCGCAACCCTCAGTGTTGCCCCCGTACCAGACCGGGGACCGGCAACGGGATCGCAAGCCTCGGTGTTGCTCCCGCGCCTCGCTCAGCCAGTGAGCGGGAACCGGTCTGCATGTGGGATCCGAACCCTCGGGCGGGAGCGCTGCCGCGCTTCCCAAGTGGCACACTATCCAGTGCGCCACCGGGCCGGCCCTCTCACACTAGATTTTAACACTGAGAATAAGAGGTATAAACCATCACATCTTCAGGCATGAAACAGAGGTGCATGAGAAGTGGGGATGGGTCATCAGAGCTAATATTTACATATGCTCACTAGGAGCCAGCTAATCCTCTATGCACTTCACAGAGATGAACTTATTTAATCCTCAGATCAATTCCATGAGCTGCATACTAATACTATCCCCATTTGGCAGATAAGAACATGTAAGATCACACAGCTAGGCATGGTGGAGCCAGGAGTCTGGCGTGTGCGTCTACCACCACACCAGAGGGCCTGGCCAGTGAAGAACTGAGACTCAGGAGAATTTGACTCCTCGGCCTCAAGCCCACAGTGAAAACACAAGCACATGCAAGGCACCGACGTCCCACTGTGCTCTGCCCAGAAGGGGCACTCACACGTGTCCATGTGGTTATGGGATGTGGCCCAAAAGAAGTTCTAGTGGCCCTGGAGTTAGGTATACTCAATTGCACTACCAGGGCTGGGTTATTCTTCCTGCGCCTGCTTCAGGATGAGCCTCTAGTCAAGAGAGTCCTGTTAATCTCTGCTTTCTTCTCTTTCCTTTGAACAGATGTTTTAAGGAGAAGAACCAGGTTTCGGTAGAACAATTAGGCAGAACTTTTTACATTTGGTTAATACTTGCTACTTGCTACTCTGAATAGAACACCTCCAGGGGTGGGCAAACTATAACTGGTGGCTGAAGGCTGCCCACCACTTGTTTTTATAAAGTTTAACTAGAACACAGCCATGCTCATTCATTTACATACTTTTCATGGTCTGTGGCTGCTCTTGGGCTCCAACAGTGGAGGTGAACAGTTGCAACACAGCCTCATGGATCACAAAGCCTAAAATATTTATTATCTGGCCCTTTCCAGAAAAATTTTACCAATCCCTGTCCTAGGAGGTTCTGTGAACAAGTAGATTGGAAAATTCTGTTGTAAAGATCAAGAAGTTTGTAATTTCTCAGAAAGCACTGAAACACATGACAGAGAAAAAGGTATTTCATATCATATTTTTAACCTGGTGCACCCATCCTTAAGTGAGAAAGAATTTCAAATCACCTGGCTCTTACCCTTCATCTCCTGAGGCAAACTCCTTCTGACCAAGTGTCCCTGGCCCCCACGTCCGTCCCTTCTTCTTTGAAGCTCTCCTCTCCTCCTCCTCCCCTTCCTCCTTCGGGATGACTGAGCTCCGGCCCCAGGTTTTGCTGCTTTCACCTGGTGTCACTGTGAATAACAAAGATTGGATAAGATCTGGAAAATGGACAGACAGGCCCCCCACAAAACTAGCCTCTACCCCACCAGACACACACACACACACACACACACACACACACACACACACACACACACACACACGAGCTTCAGGGAAGTTAGGTCTTATTGAAAACTCTGTGCCCAAGTGGACCCTTCCAGGAAAGTAATGGAGTTTTCAGCCACCAATCATTAGCTCTCTCAAAGTACTAAACATAAAAAAACTTCCTAAATTTTCAGTCTGATGCAAAGCTGGAGCTCAGGTCAGGCAGACACCAGAGTTCCAAACAGATCTGACTTAAGGAACTTGTTCGTTGGGTGGAACTGGATGGTAGGGGAATGAGGAGGTGGGTGGGGAAAAAATATATAAGGGGTAAGGAAGACATGGAAGTGCCAAAATTTGGGGAAGAAAGCTGGAAAAGAATAAAATGGGGAATTTAAGGTAATGGAGAAGGAATTCAGGAGCTGGAGGAGAGGGGGAAGGAACAGGCTTACAGAAATAAAACAGATAAGACAGGAGGAACATTCTTCTGACACTGATTCCTTAGAGGAGGGGTTGAGACCCAGATGCCTCAGGGACTGGGCTTTTATGATAAATGAGTGAAGTGAGCCAGTTAACAAAAATGGGACTCAGGCAAAACATGGATCTTATGGAAACCACTGTCAGCTCCAGCTAATGGAGGCCACATGAAAAAGGGGACCCACTGATTTGACTTGATTTTTCAAGGAAAGCCAGAAATCCAGGATTTTTAAATGAAATCCCTCTACCTTTAAAATAGGGAAACTAACTCATTCACACATGCGCACACACACACACATATATTTTTAAGCAATTACTATAGTAAAAATAAAATTGGTCTAGAGTGGCCTATTATAAAGCACTTGGCAAGTTTTCTTGGGACCTACACTTTGCAAAAGCCCTTCTCTGGGAAGCATGGACAAAAGAATAACAGTGATGCCCCAGATATGGCAGAGAGTGTGTTAACTCCCCAGGCCAGGGGACCAACATGTATCTACATCACACACCAGTTTACAAACTGCTTTATAATTCACTAAAGATCCTGTCAGTACCCACAAGCCCTTTTGCTAATATCTGACTAAGAATAAAAGGTAAAGGAGGTAGGAATAAAGTTAGTGGAGAGAGACAAGGGGGAGGCTAAGGGTTTGCGTACATATGTGCATGTATATACACATTGTCGAGGAGAGGTGGCAGAAGTTATGGATGGAGCAAGCCTGGACCAGTCGGTGGCTGGACAGAGCAGGGGACACTGCCCCTGGTGTGTTCTGGCCCCAACTAATGTGGGAAACAGTCTCACACTGGATGGCTCGAAGGCGAGGAATGATGGTGGGGCTTGCAGGAGGACTGGCACGGCTGTTGATAAGGCTCTTCCTTTTATCCATGGTGGGGGAGGCCTGCACCGTGAACTTGTGCTGGAAATCTGCTTGGGGAAAGAGAAACACACAAGTATGCATTAGAATCTCCCCCAAATCAAATTAATATAAGAAATCTGATATTTCCTGGCAGGCCCGAGGTATAGGCCCTAGTTTCCTGGAAAGCTCTTTGTTCACCTGAAAACTGTTCTCTTGCAGAATCATCTCTTTTTCCCAAAGGGATATGGCAAGATGAATGCATGAAAAGATGAAAAATTCATTATCCCAGTGAACTTCATTAAACAGTTTTCATAAATAATATATATAGGTGGGGCAACTATATACTGTATAATTATACACAATGTATATAGGTGGAACAAGTATATATTTTTTAAAAGTGGGAAAAGTCTTTTTTTTTTTTTTCATCGTACATGTTTATGTAACAGTTTGTTGTTTCGATACACATATATATTGTATAATGATCTCAGAATAGTTAGCATATCTACCACCTAAACATTTATCACTTCTTTGTGGTTATAAAATTCAGGATCTTCTTTTCTAGCTATTGTCACCCCAGGGCACCAGGTTATTCTTCTTAACTGTAACTCTGTAACTTTGTAGCAGTGTACCAGCCCTTCCCTGGCCTTCCCTTCCACCTCTCTTTCCCTTCCTCTCATAAATACTTTTCTATTCTCTATTTCTCTTTTTTCCTCTCTTTTTATTTTATTTAATTGACCCATGATAACTGTATATATTTATGGAGTACAATGTGATATTTGGGTATATTCATACTGTGTGCAATGATCACATCAGGGTGCTTAGTAGATCCGCCACCTCAAACATTTGTCACTTTGTGTTAGGAACATTCAACATCATCTCGACTAGCTATTGGAAGATACACAGTACTTTGTCGTTATCTGTAGTCTCCCTACATTACTACAGAAACTTGGCTCCCATTCTTCCTATCTCTCTAGTATTTTGTATCCACTGACTACCCTCTCCCCACCCTTCCTTCCCCACCGCCCCACCAGTCTCTAGTAATCACTATTTTACTCTCTACTTCTATGAGATCAACTATTTTAGCTTTCACATAGGAGTGAAAACATGGTATTCTGTGACTGGCTTATTTCACTCAACATAATTTTCTACAAGCTCATCCATGTTGCTGTGAATGGCAGAATTTCATTCTTTTTATGGCTGAGTAGTATTCCACTGTTATATGTACCCAATCATCCATGGAAGGACATTTAGGTCGGTTCCAACTCTCTGCTATTGTGAATAGAGCCATGATGAACATGAGAGTGCAGGTGTCCCTTTGACATGATGGTTTCCATTCCTTTGGATATATACCCAGTAGTGGGATTACTGGATCATATGGAAGACCTATCTCTAGTTGTTTGAGAAATCTCCATACTGTTTTCCAAAGTGGCTGTACTAATTTACATCCCCACCAATAACGTATAAGAATTCCCTTTTCTTCGCATCCTTGCCAGCATTTGATATTTTCTGTCTTTTTGATAATAGCCATTCTAACAATGGTGAGAAAATACCTAATCATAGTTTTGATCTGCATTTCTTTTAGTGATGTTGAGCATTTTTTCATATGCCTGTTGGTCATTTGTACATCTTCTTTTGAAAAATGTCGATTCGGGGCCGGCCCGGTGGCGCACTGGAGAGTGCGCCGCTTGGGAGTGCGGCGGCGCTCCCGCCAAGGGTTCGGATCCCATGTGGAGACCGCGCTCACTGGCTGAGCGCGGTGCGGGCGCAACACCGAGGGTTGTGATCCTGTTGCCGGTCCCCGGTACGGGCGCGACACCGAGGGTTGCGATCCCATTACTGGTCAGTAAAAAAGACAAAAAGGAAAAAAAAAGAAAAATATCGATTCGGTTCCTTTGCCCATTTTTTGGTTTTGGGGTTTTTTTTTGGTGGCTGGATGGTACAGGGATCTGAACTCTTGACCTTAGTGTCATAACACTGTGCTCTAACCAACCAAGCTAACCAGACAGCCCTTTGCCCATTTTTTAATCAGATTATTTGTTTTCTTATTATTGAGTTGTTTTGAGTTCTCTGTATATTCTGGATATTAATCCCTTGTTGGATGTATAGTTTGTAAATATTTTCTCCCATTCTGTAGGTGGTCTTTTTGCTGTTGATTATTTACTTTGCTGTGTAGAAGCTTTTTAGTTTTATATAATCCCATCTGTTAATTTTTGCTTTTGTTCCTATGCTTCTGAAGCATTATTCATAAAGTCTTTGCCAAGTCCTATGTCCTGAAGTGTCTCCCCTAAGTTTTCTTCTAGAAGCTAAATAGTTTTGAGTCTTACATTTAAGTCTTTAATCCATTTTGAGTTGACTTTGGTATATGGTAAGAGTTAGGGGTCTAGTTTCACTCTTCTGCATAAGGATCTCCAATTTTCCCGGCACCATTTATTGAAGACTGTCCTTTCCACAATGTATGTTCTTGGTTTCTTTGTCAAAAATCATTTGGTTGGGGCCGACCCCGTGGCTCACTCGGGAGAGTGTGGCGCTGGGAGCGCCGAGGCCGCGGGTTTGGATCCTATATGGGGATGGCTGGTGCGCTCACTGGCTGAGCGTGGTGCGGGTGACACCAAGCCAAGGGTTACGATCCCCTTATCAGTCACAAAAAAAAAAAAAATCAGTTGGTTGTAGGTACATGGATTTATTTCTGAATTCTCTCTGTTCCATTGGTCTATGTGTCTGTTTTTGTGCCAATACCACGTTGTTTTGATACTATCACTTTGTTTTATATTTTGAAGTCAGGAAGTACGATGCCCCCCACTTTGCTCTTTTTGCTCAGGATTGCTTTGGCTATTCAGGGTCTCTTGTTATTCCATATAAATTTCTGAATTGCTGTTTCTATTTCTGTGAAGTAGGTCATTGATAGTCTGATGGGGACTGTATTGAATCTGCAGATCACTTTGGGTGCAATTACATATTGAGAGTAGCTTTTTAGTTCATGAGATCTTGTTGATTATTTTAGGAAATTTAACGTAAAATTCTCAGTTTCAGATAATCTATCAGTACACACCCTCTTTTCTCAGAGACCAAAGCAGAGAGACTGATGCTTCTCACTAAGTGTGGACACAGCAGGGTATTAAGGACTAGCCCTTGGTGGGAACCTAGGAAGTGAGGGAAATGGGACAAACAGCCCCAATTCTGACATGTGCCAAAGGCAGTATGGTACAGCATAAAGAAGGTAAAACAGCTCTGAATCTCTGAGTTTCAGTCTCCTTGTCTATCAAAGAGGTATAATAACTAGGTGCTTGCTTGTACCTAGGTCTCCCCACTAGACCATGACCTCCCTGCAGGTGGAAACTTTAGCTTTTATATCTGTATCCCCAGCATGCAACAATATACTGGCACACACTAGATGCTTGAGAAAGAGGTGCATAAAGACTGTGCTGTCTGGAAAAAAAAAAGTACCAATTAACAACTATAAAAATGTAACAACAACCAAGCTGGGGCCGCTGGAGCTCAGGGGAAGAGGAGGAGAGACCTACTGAGTTCATGAAGGTGGAGAAACCATGATGAGAGAAAGAAAAAACTGCTCAGAGCATTTCGGGCCACAGCCACTTTAAGTCTGGAACTGCTGAGTGCATGGAGCAGGAACCAGCAGAAGCCACAGCTGTGCGCTTCAAATAGAGTTGCTCGGAGGCATCAGGGGAAAAGAGGGCATTGGTGGCCCCCAGGACAGCAAGACCACTAATAGGGTTCCCGTGGACCCACACAGGAGCGAGGAGCCAAAACAGCTGAAAAAGGGAGCCATTCAGAGGCTGGTGAATCATCACAAGGGACCAGTGCAGGGCCTGTCCCATGGGAAGTGTTTGGAGCACAGGCAGTGGGGGAGATGGCCCCAATGGGAGAACACTGGGACACAGCAAGGACAGCCGATCTGCCCCCCAATCAGGACAGGACCACTCAGAGGAGACTGGTCAGGAATGTAGAATTGCACGAATCTTTGATGAAAAGATTCAGGCCCAGATCAGAGTTTCTACACAACCCAGGTGCACTGGGTCTCTGGAGAGCCAGAAGTACCTATAAGGTCAACCATTAAACCCTGAGCCACACAAAAAATCTTCCCTAGGGAAACAGCAGCAAAGAAGCAATTTAGCTCAACAACACAGATAAAGTACTGGTTCCCACAGGAAGTCCCCTGTTTTAGAAGTAAGCAAAGGACAAAAAATTAGTTCCAGTGCCTCAGGGCCCACCTGGGGGCCCAGGGTATGGAACCAGGGACTGGACCACCTGCCCACATCCAGGCACACCACCAGCACCAAGGAGCATGCCAAAAACATCACCTCCATGTGGGTGACCACCACAGCCACCACAATAACCACAGCTGCTGTGAAAGTGGCTAGATGTCACAACCAGCACACAGATGGGCTGCCAGCCACTAGAGTGCATTGACACAAGGAGAGTCACCAGAAGAGACCAAAGAAAAAAGAAGAGGATGTCTCTCTCCACAAAGCCCATTCCAGAGTGACAGAAGAAGCATCTGCTCTATGATAATATTGGGGGACCTGAACACACCTCTCAGCATTGGACAGATCATCTAGGCAACAAATCAACAGAGTAACCATTACTCTTTCAGAGGGAGAGAAGAAATCTATGGTTATCAGTGCTAGGAGGGGGAGGGAGAGGGGGATAGGGAGAGATTGGACAAGGGGCATAAAGAGTAAGTATGATTTGTAACAATATACGTACTAATAATATTGATTTGATCAACATATTTCAACATTGAATCCCAGAAATATAATCAATTATGATTCATTAAAAAAAAAAAAAGTGCAATAAAGAAGCCAGTAAACATATCCCATAGACCAATCATTCAATGGCCATTCAACTCTCTTGTTTGTCCTTAAGCCACCATCCTAGTGTTTAAAATCATCCACTACTGCTCCTATTATGCCATTTTTCCTTGGTGCCTTGTACTTCTAATAAGCTTGCTTCCCAGGGCCTTACAGACTCATAACACAATGAACATTTTTATCTACACAAACACACACTTGAGTACTCACGACCCTCCATGGGTATATCACAGACCACAAACGTTCTAATTTATATTTCATATTTCTTTGCACTTTCCCCAAGCCTGTAGTATCACAAATGTATCTTTATCCAGCCAATGCATTTCTGAAAGGCTATGTGTAAATCTTATCATGTACATTCTCATACATTAATCTTAATCTCAACTGCACTCAGGGAACTAATTACTTAAAGAACGCTCGAGATGAGGTATATTGCAGAGCCAAGATTTCTTGTCTCACACATGCACACCCTGGAATGTTTTTTCCCCAATTACATGCTTCCTTCTCCAGGTTTGCCTAAAGTGAGATGTGCCTGCGTGAGCTGCCATGCGTCTAGCAGCCTGGCCCATGCTAGTCTGTCTTCACTTCAAATTCTGTGTTTACTCACACTCAACAGTTGCCCTGGACTGGGGCAGACCTACAGCAAGCTAGTCTTTCCACTGAAGAGAATGGCCTATTTCAAACAGGTTCCATTTTGAGAGCCAGGGTCAGTCCCCGATCCCACACCCCCGGCCACGCCAGCTCCTTGCCCTGCTCCCACTTCCCAGCGGTCCCCAGCCACCTACCGGAGGGGAGGCTGATGCGGTTGCCATCCTTGAGCTTCAGCCGGCTCTTCCTGAACTTGCCCTTGCGTTTCTTCACCCGGGGCTTCTCCTGGCACAGCTGGTGGATGATGATGTTGAGCTCTCGTTCCAGGATGTCGATCTCCCGCTCCGCCAGCTCCTGCTCCCGACGCCGCAGCAGCTCCTCCTGGTTCTTCTGCTGCAGCGCAGCCCGCGTCAGCTCCTCCTCCCAGGTGCGCAGCTCCTACAGGCAGGCGGAACCGGCAGAGAGGAGTGTCTGGGGTGGGAGTTCCTGGAGGGATGGTGCTCCTGACAGCCTGGACAGCTCTCCTAGTGTAGTGGATTGAATTATGTCCCCCCAAAACTCCTTGAAGCTTGAATTGTGTCCCCACAAGTTCTACGTATTAGAAACTTAGCCCCCACTGTGACTGTTAAGAGGGTGGGAAATCCTATTACGGTCATTGAAAGGTGGAGCCTTGAAGAGGTGATTAGACTATAGGACCTGAAGTAGTGAATGGATTAAAAATGGTGGTCAGGGGTGTGGTTCCAAGGGCTTTAAAACAAGAGGAGAATTTGTCTTTCCCTCTCCCTCTGCTCTCTCTGCTTCCACCATCTTGCAATGTGAGACCCCTGAGTCACTGTCACCACCACCAGATGGACTTTGGACTTCCCAGCCTCAGAAACTGTAAGCAATAAATGTCATTTTTCTTTATAAATCACCAAGTTCCATGTATTTTGTTATAAGCAACAAAAAAGGTCTAAGACACCTAGGATGCTGGGTGGAGAGTCAGCTGGTAAATGAACACCTGACCACCTTGAATGGTGGAAAAAGGAAGGCTCAGAACAGTCATAATGCAGACAAAGCCAGAGAAGCTAAAGCTACAGCCAAGCCCCAGAGAAGTGGGCTGGAGGTTTCTAGTGCTCCTTAATTCTTGATTAAAATTGCTTGTGATTGAAAAACATAGTGTTTTGGTTGTTATATTTTTTTGTTTTTTGGTGGCTGGCTGGTACAGAAATTGAACCCTGGACTTTGGTGTTATCAGCACCATGCTCTAATCATGTGAACTAACTGGCCAGCCTTAGGGTTTTGGATACAAAATATAATCATGTATTTGAATTTTACAGATTTGGTTCTATTTAATTTTTTCTATTACATAAAGGATTTTTTAAAAAATCAGAGCCAACTTAGCATGATCTAGCTCAAAATGTGTCCAGTAAATGAATCACCCTCCAGGCAACATCTAATATTCAAATAAAAATAAATATACTTCCAGGGTGGCAGTTTGCAAGGTATGTGAAGCATGTCATCTAAATCTTTGTTCCCTTCTGAATGAATCCACTGAGGCAAGTGGCTTCAATTCTCACCTTATCTTAAAGGACAATGATCAGCTCTGGAAGGATTGTGGGAGCACAGCAAGGAGAAAGAGCATTTCCTGAGGTCCTTGCTAGGTGCTTGCTCTAGAACCAAACTTGCCTGCTGTTCTGTCATACACCCCTGAAACTAACTGCTCAATGAACACAGAAGATGTCACCCAGAGCAGCCCATGCCTCTGCAGCATCTTGAGGACAGCCACTCACACTGCTCGGGGGAGAGTTGAAACCAGAAAGCCAGAGGGCCCCATTTGGAATCCCATATTGTGACTCAAGAAAAGTTCCTTTTATCTTGCCCTGAGAATGGAGGTGAGAGCTACAGCAGGTGGGCAGAACCTCTTCCCTGCCTCCTCTTTCCCTCCTGTGTGAATTTATAAATGAGCCCAGCACTGAGATTCTGGGCAGAGGATGGGGGATATGGAATCAGAAATAGAAGAGAAAGGGCCGACCCGTGGCTCACTTGGGAGAGTGTGGTGCTGATAACACCAAGGCCACAGGTTCGGATCCCTGTATAGGGATGGCCGGTTAGCTCACTTAGGAGAGTGTGGTGCTGACAACACCAAGTCAAGGGTTAAGATCCCCTTACGGGTCATCTTTTAAAAAAAAAAAGGAAACAGAAGAGAAAATAGGAAGGAAAACAAAGCATGTATACACTATTTTAAAATCTGGAATCCTGGGCCGGCCCGTGGCTCACTCGGTAGAGTGCGGTGCTGATAACACCAAGGCCCGGGGTTCGGATCCCATACAGGGATGGCCGGTTCGCTCACTGGGTGAGCGTGGTGCTGACAACACCAAGTCAAGGGTTAAGATCCCCTTACCGGTCATCTTTTTAAAAAAATAAAATAAAAAAAAAATCTGGAATCCAAACTGTTAACAGTGGTTACCCTGGGCCTACGGCTGAAGTGGGGTGCAGGTGGAGAACTAAAACTTAAGAAGCCTTAATGTCAATAACCTGAGAGAACCACATCTAAAAAGCAGGACACTTCTTCAATAAAGTAGCCACAGCAACATTTCTGTGGTCGAAACTTAATTTCTCAGTGAAATACTGCACTATGAGAAGTTATTCTGGGCCAAAACAAAATAGTATAGAATGAGAACCAGGAGCTAGAAAAATGCATGCAAACACATAGGGGGGAAGCTGAGCAACAGGGAGAGAGCAGAAGAGAGAACAGAGACAAGGTATGGATAAAATATTCTGATGTTACGAACTTTTCATTCATACCCAAGAGCATGTCAAATTAGCCATAAAAGTGATAGAAAGGAGAGAAATGACAAGAGGATTAGCACCTTGAAAAGTACCTGGTACATGGCAGGTGCTCAGTAGTTGAATAACTATTGAGTCAACAAAAAAATGAATGAGAAACAATAGGGAGATATAGGACAATTTCATAACGCAATCCTTTATGGGAACATAGTTCATCATAAGTTCTCGAGAGTTGAACTCGAACTTTTGAACTTCTCCTTTTTTGATGAAATAAGCCTCAAACCAACTAACTGTTGTGGATGCTTCAAATCCTTGGTTCTCCTGTCCCACTACTTTTGTTCTCACCATCAGGAGAACAAAAACACATAGAATATGCATAAAAATTATTCCTGGTTGGTTGATTTAGCTGTTAAATGGAAAAGTTTAAAAAATTCAAGCTAATTTCAACTTTCCCAAGTCCTCATCTCCTTCATGCTGTTGTCTAAGAGATGGTTTGTGTCTAAGCCTCTTTCTTTATGGGAGCTCAAACCCCAGACTAGAGACTATCCATCCTCACAATACCTGGAAGCAGTAGGTTGAGCCAGCCTGAAGAATTAGCTGAATTACATGGCAAACCAGCACATTTGCAGAGTATACACACAATGTCCTGGAAGACCCTCAAATGTGGTAAATACGCTACTTGTGAAATGCCTTTTTGTGTTACACAGCATGCAAATAACATCCTCCATATACAGAATGACTTAACAGGAATCTCTCCAGAGAAAAATCTCATTATACATCTTACCCTCACTTGCCAAACCACAGGTCTTATAACAGAGAGGCACCATAGTATGGTGGTTAAGAGCAAGGACTCTGGAACAAACTGCCTGAATTCAGGTCCCAGCTCACCATCATTAACTATGTGGTCTTGGGCAAGTTAATATGGGCATCACATATAATATGGAGTTAACAGCACAGACATTATAGATGTAAGACAATTCTTGTTACATTAGCTTATTATTATTATCTTATTACAATTCATTTAAATTATAAGAGCATGGCACATAGGACACTTTCTACGAATGTTAGCTATTATGAGAATGGGTTTGACTTTTCCTAGTAACTACTTACTGACAAAATCCAACTTTCATTGTTCTAAGTGGGTGGTACCCTTATAATTTCATCAGTCAAAAAAAAGGCAAACAGGAGTCAGTGATTCGGCAATCAAAATAAATAGGAGCACTCTCTTGTAACCATTCTGTTCAACGGTCAATGCAGGTCCACCCATCAGGGTCCCTAAAGATTCATCATAAGCTCACTTCATTCCCTTGCAGAATGCTCACTGACTTGCCAAATAGGACTGCATTTAGGATTGCTATGTTCCATAAAAAGAACTGAATCTTTTCAAATCAGCCCCAGAAATTATTTTTTACTCATTTGTGTAGGGGAACAACAACAATATTACAAAGAATATAGGTTTTGGAATCAGAAGGCGCAGATTCGAGGTTCTGCTTTCCCACTTACTAGCTCTGTGACTTTAGACAAGTCACTGACTCTCAGCTCTGAGATGGAAATGACAACATCTGCCCTACACACTGGTGGCAGGAGCCACAAGATTTCTATAAGGATAAAAAGCTCTCATCAGACTTTTCAAATGAAAAAAGTGGGAAACTATAAAGTCATATATAATTTTAGCTGCTATAATATGGAGCCGCTATAGTGTAGAGTGAGAAGAGAAAAAAGAAATTAACCAAGTTTATGTGGACACCTCTCAATGCCCAAGTATCCCTATATCAAGTTAGCCTTCTGTAGAAGTCCACTGTAGAACCAAAAAATCTTTCTAGAACCCTCTCATATTCTCAGCTGGCAGGGTGAGACACCCACTGGTAAATGCCCAGTGGTGCTCCTCCGCCGGTTTGGACAATTAAGTAGATATTAAGCAAGAAGACAATCACATCAGAATCAGAGTGATCGGTCAGACTCAGTCCAGTGGCCCCAGTGGGGTCCACTAATCCAATGCATGCCTTTTTTTCTCTTTTTAATTTTCTTTTTTTTTTTTTTTACCTTTTCTTTGGCCCTGAGTTGGTCAAACATCTCCTGAATCTCATGTTTCCAGTCATCCTGCAGGCAGTGGAAGGAGTCCTTGGGCATTTCAAAGAAACCAGACTCCTCTATGGTAGTCAGCTGGTCCAGGATACTCGTGAAAGATGGTCGTGAATGGGGGTCAGGATTCCAGCAGTCTGAATGGAACATGTGAGTAAACAGACAGCATGAACAGACAGAGGCAAACAAAAGACTTAGGATATCACGTGACCTCACTGACCATAAAACTACCTCTCATGTCTCCCTCCAGAAACAGAGATTAGAATTTAGATAACCCCTGCTCTCTAATTATCTCCAAGTAGGGCTCAGGAGGTAAAGCAAGCTGCCCCCCACCACAATCATAAACAGTGAAACTAAAGACAAAATGCAGCATTCACCCAATTATGACTGTTAAGTACAAGAAAAGCAAGCCCAAAGACTTTTCTTGTGTAAAGTATTGCTAACATAATTTACCATGTTACTACAAGGCTCAAGTCCTGACAATGGGTAACCACACCCTGTGCCTCAATTTCCCCAAAATAAATAAGTTACCCTTCCCCCACCTCAATAGAATGATGAGGAGGCGAGGATACAAAGCATTAGAGTGGAAGTCAGGAAAAGTCTATCTGACCCCAGCTCAGCCACTAACTAATAGAGAGGCCACCCATACTTAACCTCTCTCAGCTCTGGATTTCTCACTAGCTGACTTTTAAAGTCACTTTCCTCTCAGATGTTCTTCATTTCTATATATAAGACACTCAGGGATCCTGAAATAAAAGCTGTTGTATGTTCTTATTTTGTGTTAAATAATACATCCATGCATCACTTAACGACTGGAATACATTCTGAGAAGCATGTAGTTAGGCGACTCCGTTATTGTGTGAACACTGAGTGCACTTACACAAACCTAGATGGTACAGCCTGCTACACACCCAGATTATTGTTCTGACCACCACCATTTACGTGGTCCGTCATTGACCAAAACGCCATTACGCAGCACCTGGCTGTATACTGAAGTGCTGGAGAGCAGGCTTTAGTTACCAAGTTAACGTCTACAGTCACTGGCGATGGACAGAGGGACCTGCTGCAGCTGGGTGTGGACATCATTTTGAGGTAGGTCTTCCCATTGCCCACAGGATTCCTCCTTGGTGACTAACATTTTATCTCCTCTTTCAGTAACTGATCTTGTAGAATTGGCCAAAATCTACCAAGTGCTCATAAGAAGGTAAACAAACTGTCTCCAGTCTTGTTCAGGACAGGGGTTACTTACCTTCCATGAGTTTGGCAAAAGGTTCAGGGCAAGTGGAAGGAATAGGAAGGGCGAGTTTGTTCATGGCCACTCCATAAGCTACCGCTAAGCCATCAATGCCTCGGAAGGGCACCTCGCCGGTCAGCAGCTCCCAAAGCAACACCCCATAGCTAAGGAGAGGAAGGAGACAGAAGCCACATAATAAACCACTGGTACAACCTCACTGAAATAGCTCATGAGGCTTTTCTGAGCATCTCACATTCGCCCCAACACAAAGAGAGACTAATGAAATAGACAATACTAATGCGATATAAGAGAGAAGCAATAAAACCTACTAGCTAAAAGCAAAACCTCTGGAGTCAAGCGTACTTGGTTTCAAAGTCTTGTTCCATAATTCCCTAGCTATGTGACCTTGGGCAAGTTCTACATCTCTCCAAGCCTCTAATTCCTCACCTGCTACCAGTCTCACAGAGCTATCACAAAATTAAATTAAATTAAATACTAGAGGGTTTAAATAAGTGCTCAATGGCCACAGCTATGTTGTTGTCGTCATCATTATTAATGAAATAACATGGGAAAAGAGGCAGCCTCACAAGTACAATTTTTTTCTATTTTAAAAAAGAACTTCAGCTTCTGACACAGACACATTTTTTAAGCTTTAGAAAGCAAAGAGCTGACCACTCAAAACAAAGTTTGCTCCTGTAAAAGATTTCTTTAATTGCCCACTTGGTTGAATAGATTCCTGCCCCAGATCAGCATGCAACAATCCCTAACAGAGACATTTGTCTAACTCAAAGGGAAAAGTTTCACCGGGGTAGACCACATCGGTCAAGCAGAGCAGTGTGTCAGCTGTGAGAACTTCACTGTGCCTGCCCTACCTTTGAAATCCACATAAAGAATTCTTCCTATGTTCTGTGAGTCAGAGAATGTAAAGAACAAAACTTAGAGGAAGAATTATTCTACCAATTCACAATCAGAACCAGGCAAAATCATGGTTTTGGAAGCAAAAACCTCCAATCCTTCTAAGAATAAGTCAGGACAAGAAATCATAAAGCTATCAACAGTCAGAAGAATGGCTCTCCTTATATTTTCAACACCAACCTCAAATTTCTTGTAATACTCATCAGTAGTCTGCAACCAGCAACAAAAATCATATTAATTTTTGAAAATAGCAATAAGCCCAGTATCCATTTATCACAATACCTTGTATGTGCAGAGTGCTAATGCACTTTACAATCATCATCTTGAATCCCTACAGCAAGCCTGCAAGGTAAGTATTATCATTTTGCAAATGAGGAGAGAAGGTTTTAGGTAGATAGAGTGACACATCCTGAGGGCATACATGAAGTACATCATGGTGGATCCTGGACCAACTTCTAGTGAATGGCCTCTCTAGAACGCACTTCTACCATTTCTCTGATTGGTAAACTCTAATTATCTCTCAAGATCCAACTCAAATTTCTTGCCATTTACCCATTCTTTCATTTTAAACATCTACTAAGTATGTGCTGTGTATCAAGCTCAATGCCAGGGATTAGGATACAGGATAAAAGACATCCACAAAGAGATTAGTGAGAGGTATAGAAAAGAAGACAACTACTAATTATCTCTCAAGATCCAACTCAAATTTCTTGCCATTTACTCATTCTTTCATTTTAAACATCTATTAAGTATGTGCTGTGTATCAAGCTCAATGCCAGGGATTGGGATACAGGATAAAAGACATCCACAAAGAGATTAGTGAGAGGTATAGAAAAGAAGACAACTAGAATATAGAATGATGAGTCACACAGAGATACTATGAGGACACAAAGGAGGGTCACTTAAGCCAGATAAGGATGATAGCAGAAGACAGCCCTTCTGCTCTCATCACTGCTAAATGAAGGAGGGGGGCCAGTGCTCCAGAGACAGGGAGGGGCATGCACTGAGACAAGCCGTCAAGGGCAGGGGCTTGCCCCAAAAGGATCCCAAGTGGTCTGGCATGGCTCCAAAGAATAATGTGCCAACCAATGTGGCAGGGCATCCAGGGGCCACATATGGACACTCAGAGTGGCCTGGCCAGTCTCTCTCCTTTGATAGTGGCTTACCATGATGAGGCCTCCAAATACTATCATTTTCTTTATGTAACTTGACAGGAAAAAAGCCTGGTAGACAGTTGCAGGTCTTGACTTATCTAGACAAGCAGTTGGATTTTAGTTGGATGCTGAAGGGAACAATGTCGGACACTTTAGGAAGCCTTCCCTGACATCCCCAGGTGTTACTTAGCCCTTGTTTGGGCTGCCATGTATGTATTTTAGCTGTTTGTTTAGCAGCCTGTGGGCTCCTTCCTAAAGGACGGGGACAGTAGTTTTTAATCTTTGCATTCTCAGGGCCTAGCCCAGGCTCTGGTATGCAGTAGGGATTCATACATAGTGAGTTGGTGGGTGGGTATGGGAATCAGTGCATGGTCAGATGGTCCTGCAGGCTGTTACTGTTACTCTTACTTTAAAGTAAGCCTTGAACACCATCAAGAATTGTATTAATACACTTCCTGATAACCTTTAATGTGACTTATCCAGAGAGCAGTCATGCTGGGCAGCTTCTACCATGTGACCTCTAAGAACCCTCAGCACTGCTGACCAGATTCCTAGCTTAGAGCCACTCTTGTCCTCCACTTATTTACTGACCTAACAACATACCTACTAACCTGGCAATGTGTTCATGCTACATTTCATTCAAAAAGCAGCTTACAAAGCAGAATGATCGCCTCTTAAGGGGTTGGTAGATGAGCACATGAGTAGGAGTAAATATACCAAAATATCAATATATCGCTATGAGTGGGTTTAGGGTAATTTTCTTTTCTTCTCTTTTCTTTTTTGTTTATCTATACTTTATATATATATATGGAACATGTTTTGCTATTGTAATTTTAAAAATTTAAAATGATTAAGAAAATGCCTCCACCTCATTCCACATACAATAGGCAAGATGTCCTTCTGCGATGACACCCTCTGGCTGTAACCACTGCTCCCCTGCACAGCACAACCACAGGGAAAGACTTCAGCAACTGCTCTTCCTGAGGAAGTCCCCAATCCAAGCAGACTGGGTAATTTATGTAGCTGAGGACCCAGGCCACCATCATCTCATCCTCCATCACGTGTGTGGAGGAGACCCGCAGAACAATACCCGAGGAACAGGAAGACAAACTCAGTTGGCCCTGGGCACTGGCCATGGCAGAGGCCCAGAGATCTCAGGCCCTGGATGCGTTCCAGCAGGGAAGAAGAGAAGTGGGGACTCAGACTCAGGCTGGTACCTGGCACAGAGTAAGCATTCAACATTTCTTGAATAAACAAATGAATAAACAAATCACAAGTCAATTTGGGAACCAGCATTGCACCAAGTTCCTAGGCATGCTTCAGCCCTCTCTGGGATATCCTGCTGGCTCCCAGGTATGGAAGGCCAATCATCCTGGAAGAGGTAGCCCAAAGTTCAGGAACAGAGAATATAGATGGTAACAGCTATAGCACAGACTTTCAAGTGACACATATCTAGTTTTAACTACAGCTTTATATCTACCTGGGGGAACTTAGGCATATGACAAACCATCTGAGCCTCAGTCACCTCATCTGTAAAATGGGAATAACAACACCTACTTTTGGGAATTCTTGTGAGGAATAAATGAGATGAAAGATGTACAGCATTTAGCATACAGCCTAGCTAGCCCTTAAGCATTCACAGGTGGTAAATATTGTTTCCAGTGTACAAGTAATGTTAGGAACACAATTTCCTATGGGAAAGGTGAGAGATCATTTGGAGTCACTTAGATAGGTAGGCTTGAGGAGGGAGGGATTAAAGTCCCATTTAATAGGTTCGATAAATTGTGTATTGAAGGAAATCCTCCAGCATGAAAGCTAAGGAAGCTGAAAGGGTGCAGGGTGACTTATGTTTTCAAACCACATTCATCAACCAAACTGGATCAGGAAGCTTAAGTGCTGGGAACAATTTTAAACGTGGGACCATATCCAAGATACTTCATCTAAAATGCTGCTGATTGGGGTTTACCTCCAAGCTATTCCCTTTACAGAGTAGGGTAATTTCATCAGATATCTCTCACCAGAAGTCTTCAAGCCTACTCTTAGGATCTGTAGTTGAAGGACAAGACCTGCAGGTTACTCTTGGAACAAGGATACTCTGGGTAAAAGTTGAAAGGTCCTGCCTTACTCCTTCCATGGAAGATAAACCCTTACAATGACATTGTGTTTCCATACCTACCATTTCTGTCACCATGAGAAGCTCTACATTAGGCATTCTTGCTTTCCTTTCCACTAAGAATGTGCCTGGATAACCTGAGGCAACTCTGTCCAAATCATCACCAGCAGAAACCTTTGGAGTTTGTGACAATAAAACCTGAGCAATTTCAAGGTCAGGCTGGGAGAAGAAGCCTAGCAGAAATATTGAAAGTAGAAAACAATCATGTAACAGAGAAGAAAGATAAAAGAAAGTTGAATGTGGCGAGTGGCTGATCGCCCCCCAAATCCCCTCTTCTCCTTCTTCCATAATAAGAGTTTCAGCTGGGCACAGAATGGTCCAGCTACAGCCTACATTTATCTGCCTCCCTTGGAGCCAGGTATGCCCACATAACCAAGTGCAGGCAATGGGGCACGCTCAGAGGAGATGTGTACAACTTCTGAACTATCTCCAAATTAAAGACAAGCTGCTTGCCTTTAAATCATAAGATCTCTTTTCTCTATTGAAGACTATAATACAGAAGTAACAATCACTTGGATTTAACCATTCAGACACAGACAATGCATTGAAAGAAGCTGAAAGAACCTGGGTTTCTGAATGATCTCACGGAACACAGCTGCCCTGCCAGCCTGGACTGTCTGGACTACTCCTTGAAAGACAAATACACATCTATTTTTTTTTTTTTTCTTCCTTTTTTGTCTTTTTTACTGACCGGTAACGGGATCGCAACCCTCGGTGTCGCGCCCGTACCGGGGACCGGCAACGGGATCGCAACCCTCAGTGTTGCGCCTGCACCGCGCTCAGCCAGTGAGCAGGAACCGGTCTCCACATGGGATCCGAACCCTCGGCAGGAGCGCCACCGCGCTCCCAAGTGGCGCACTCTCCAGTGTGCCACCGGGCCGGCCCAATACACGTCTATCTTATTCAAACTCCATATCTGTAGATCTCTTTAAAACAGCAGCTTAGCTTAATTAATATGATAATTAATCTCATTAGCATATGGTCAAAGAAAGTGTTAAATTGAAACATGAAACTGCTGTTTTTATAAATCAAAAACAGTTAAATATCAGTATACAGCTCAACCTAACAAGATCAGGTCAGATATTTAAAGGAAACAAAAACTCATTTCTTTTCATTAGCCACTTCACCCTGTAATTAATGTATGGAGAAATAAGATTCAACATACTGAAGCTACAAAACATCATTGAAAGAAATTAAAGGAGGCCTAACTAAGTAGAAAGATGTCCCATGTTCATGGACTAGAAGACATTATTAAGATGTCAATAGTTCTCAAAGAATTCTACAGATTTGATTCAATTCCTACCAAAATCCTAGCTACCTACTTTTCAGAAATTAACAAAATTTAAAATTGGGAGTATTTTCTTTATATTGTTAAGTTGAAAAAGTTCTTTATCTATTCTGGATACAATCCTAAGATTCATAAGGAAATGCAAGGGACTTACAGTGACCAAAACAATCTTAAAAAAGAAGAATAAAATCGAAGGACTCACACTTCCTCATTTCAAATTTACTACAAGCTACAGTAATCAAGAAAGTGTGGTGCCTGCATAAGAATAGATAAAAAGATCAATCGAGTAGAACTGAGAATCCAGAAATAAGCCCTTACATTTCTGCTAAATTGATTTTTGACAAAGATGAGCAGACAATTCATTAAGAAAAAAATAGTCTTTTCAATAAATGGTGTTGGGACAAATGAATAGCCACATGAAAGAAAAAAAGGTGGACCCTTACCTCAAACCACATATAAAAATTAAGTCAAAATGGATCAGAGACCTAAACATAAGCACTACAATTATAAAACTCTTAGAAAAAACATAGATATAAATCTTCATGACCTTGGATTAGGCAGTGGTTTCTTAGACATGACACCAAAAGCACAAGCAACAAAAGAAAAAATAGATAAACCGAACTTTATCAAAATTAAAAACACCATTAAGTAAGTAAAAAAACAATCCAAAGAATGGAAAAAAATATTTGCAAAGCACATATCTGATAAGGGACTTGTGTCCAGAATATATAAAGAACTCTTTCAACTCAACAATAAAAGGAAAATATCTCAATTTTTAAACAGGTAAAGAATTTGAACAGACATTTCTCCAGAGAAGATACACAAAAGGCCAGTGAGCACATGAAAAGATACTCAACATCATTCATTAGTTATTTAGGGAAATGCAAATCAAAACCACAATGAGATACCACTTCACACCCACTAGGATTGCTATTAAAAAAACCGAAACAAAACAGACAATAACAAGTGTTAAAAGGATGTAGAGAAAGTGGAACCCTCATACATTGCTAATGGGAATGAATGTAAAATGATGTAGCCGTGATGAAAAAGTTTGGTGGTCCCTCAAAAAGTTAAACAGAATTACCAAGTGACTCAGCAATTCCACACCTAGGTACATTCCCAAGAGAACTGGAAACATATGTTCACGCACAAGCTTGTACACCATGTCTACAGCAGTATTATTCATAGCATCCAAAAAGTGGTAAAAAAATGTCCATCAACTGATGAATGGATAAACAAATGTGGTCTATCCATACAATAGAATATTATTAAGCTAAAAAAAGGAAGGACATTCTGATATAGGCTACAATGTGGGTGAACCTTGAAACCATTATACTAAATGAAAGAAGCCAGTCACAAAAGGCCACATATTGTATGATTCCATTATGTGAAATGTCCAGAACAGGCAAATCCACAGAGACAAAAAGTAAGTTAATAGTTGTGAGGGAACAGGAATTGAGGAATGACTGCTAACAAATATGAGGTTTATTTCGGGAGTAATAAAAATGTTCTGGAAATAGTGGTAGTAGTGGGCTGAATGGTGGTCCTACAATGATATGTCCAAGTCCTAAAACCCAGAATCCTTATTTGGAATAGAATCTCCCCTACAGACTCTGGAGGGTGTGGTCCTGCCAACACCAATTTCAGACTTCTGGCCTCCAGAACTATGAAAGAATAAACTGTTGTTGCTTTAAGCCACTAGGTTTGTGGTAATTTGTTACTGGTAATTTGAAATGTCTATTCAAATCCTTTGCAGCCCTAGGAAACTAATAACAATGGCGATCGATGCATAACTTCGTAAATATACTAAAAACCATTGACTTATACACTTTAAAGTGTATAAAGGATGAATAATATCTATGGAATTACATATCTAGTAATATTTATGGTATGTGAATAAATCTCAATAAAGCTATTATTTTTTAAAACACACATATACATATACACATACACACATACATACACACAGAAGCTTGCTTTACAACACATCAGGAAGCAATAATTTCACTCACTATGTACAATCATAACCTACAGTCCCTCCTTTTGTATACCAAGGTAATACTCCCACAGGCATAAGGATGTATACTCTGTAGTTGCTCATCCTCCTCAATGGGGATGAGATTTTTTTAGATCAATGTCCTTGTGACCTCTTGGGCTGATATTCACTAGGAGGGTGGTTGGTCATGTCTAGTCTGTGATTACACAGTTCTTGGTGCATGCTTGGGACCCACTGTTTTCTCATTTCTAGATCAATGTTCAATAGACAGAGCCTTACTAAAAGATTAACTGGGTAACTGGAAAGGATAATTTCCAGGCCACCAAGAAAAAAAGAGATAGCACAAAGAATACTCATCAGCTCAGGAGTTTACAGAGAGGATACTGGGTTAACTGCTTTCCCAAGTCCAGCAGTAACAGCCACTAAAGCCTAGCACTGTTCTGAGCAAGCCAGGCTGATCTGGGGAAGGTCTCCAGGAGGGACTGAGTGCCCCCACCATCCTACAGGTCAGAGATGGGAGTAACGTTACCCCTGGAATCTATTGGCCTTTCCTAGGGAGCAATCACTAACACAAAGGGACCTGCATAGAGGTGGCACTTACCACAGCACTGGAGGGATTTTCTGGTAGATAAAGCATTGGAAAATGTCCCCTGGCAATGTAGGAATTAACATGGATTGCACTGAGGGGATCCCTTAGACCTACTTATGGTGCCTGGGATTCTATGTACTCTCAGTTCTCAGAGTCCTGAAGCATGTGTGTAGGCACAATAGACCTGGGGAGCACTGTCCCTGCACCTCTAGACCTTACCTCCACACATCACTGCCTTTGGAAAACATGGAGGCGCGAATGACTTCAGGTGCCATCCAAGCATATGTGCCTGCCGCACTCATCTTGGTGGTTCGGTGCCATTCCCGAGCCAGGCCAAAATCAGTGATCTTCAGAATCTTGTTGCTCAGGTCTCCATTCTCCACCTTCTGGAGGATCAATACTGGGCAAGGAAAGGAATACAGAAGAAACCAGAGTGCATTAAACACAGGGAAACCGCTGAATACAGAATGCTCCTGCCATCTTCCTGGCCTCTCCTGCAAGCCCCACCATTCAGCTACCGTGGATCAATGGTAGGAGCCATCATTTTTCAGACACCTACAATGCATTCGTATTTTTGTTTTGGGGGGGTTTGGTTCTTTTTTTGCCTGGCCAGCACAGGGATGGAACCCCAGACCTTAATATTATCAGCACCACGCTCTAACCAACTGAGCTCATCAGCCAGCTTGCATCCATTTTTGTGCCACATATTTTATAGGCCTTATCTCTAATCTTCTTAACAACCTTACAAGGCAGGTCCTATGGCCATCTTCATTTTACAGATGAGGAAACTGAGATAAAGCACCATTAAATCAATTCCCAAGGTCACCCAACTAATAAGCCAGGACCAAAGCTCAGGCAGCCTGGCTCCAGAGCCTGCTCTCTCAGCCTTCATACCATACCACCCATTCGCAGTCTGTGAAAGAGGAGCTGTCAGTCACAGCTGACCCTTCTGAGGAATGGCTACTTGGACTTCCTGTCTACCAGGGCACCCGTGCGTTATAACCACTCACACATCACAGGGACTGGAGGTGCAGTTAGATTTTCAAGGTTTCAGACAGCGTCTGGACAGTATCCACGAACCTCTCCATGTTACTTTATCTAAATTCTTAAGATAGCATGTCTTCTGGGCTCTGAGATTTCTACTTAATCCTGCAACTCACCCCCACCCATTGAGAAGTGGCTGGCAAGTTGGGGATGCCAGCGGCACACACGTTCACACCCACAATGCTCTCTGTGAACATGTCCCAGGAAGGAGGAACTGAATCAGTTATACTCTGGGCCCTGTCTCCCAAGTTCTAACACCAATGCACTTTTGTATTGGAGTCATCTTAGTTTCCCTGGGGCAGCCACCTCACCCAAATAGTGGTCCCAGAGATCAATGTGCCCTGGTGGAAGCCAATCTTGCTAAAAAGAGCAAAGACAGTAGTTAACTGAAGTGCTATAAGCTAAGCCAAGGGACTCTGCCTGAGTGGGCAGCTAGCTAGCTCCTCGGGTATGTGGAATCCTAGCCCACATTCTCACAAGTGGGATGGATCCAAAGGCCCTGTGCAAGCACAACCTCTTGTGGCCAGACATGAGTCACCTGGAATTCAGAGCTCTGTACGTGGGATTTCAGAGAAGGAAGAAAGATTCTCTCCTCATCCCTGCCATTCAAGTGGAAATGGGGAGTGCAGGAAGAAGTATCTACTGAAGACAGATTAACAACTAGAAAAAAGGTTAACTCCATTCCACCAGCCAGCTATCCGTGCCAGCTCTATCTAGGTAAACAGCGAAAAACGCAGATTCATTCTCAGCCCTGCGTGTGCTGGGTCACCCCACAGGTCTTCCCATTAGGCTTCACCCTCCCTCAGTTGGTTCTCCATTCACCCCCACTGGGTGAAACAAAGCTTCATTTTTACCTCTCTTAGAGGGATTTGCTGTAGAAGATTCTCTGAGAGCTCAAACTCTTCCAATATCTAAAGAAAGGAATCTGCAAGACTGGTACTTTGGGTACCATGAGGGTTTTTCTTTTGAGGTGTGGGGGTGGAAATTTTAGGACAGGGGTCATGCGCAGGTCCCTTAACTCACACAGCTATACTCCTCTTAGTATGCCCCTTCCCAAATGTGCACTCAATTGTTAAATATTGAAAGAATGTGGACCAAAGATCGCTCCATCCTAGCAGTAAAGAGGGATTACTAGCAATAATAGAGCTGGAGACACAAAGGAAAACAGCACCAGCCACTCCCAGAGCTAATGGACTAAGCCTCCTTCCTCCACACCCTCTCCCCCACTCCCCTGACACACCCCTCCCCAGCCCAAGGTTCCAGCATCTTGAGCAGGTGTAGGCCTCTGGACACTTGGGCAGATTTAAAAACAAAAAAACCTTTCTCCATCTCGCCTATTAAAAATCTTCCCAGACTCTTCCTTGCCTCTCTGCCCTCTCCTCTGGCAGAGAAAACAGACAAGTAGGCACTCAAATTTCTGAGAAAGTGACACTAAAGAAACCCACCATTCCCTCTACAGAGGCGGCCACCAGCTCCTGACCACTTCTGAGTGGCCAGTCAGCAGAAGATTCAGAGTGAACCCTTCCCCTTACATATTCAATGGGGTTCAATCCTGTCACCCCAAACCTCCACGTGGCTGGGGCAGGGTGCAGTAAGGAAGATAAAGTTTGATATTTGTCAGATGGCTTAATAGGAATGACAGAATGAGGGGCTAGGCAAGAACCAGCCGGGACAGTTTGTCTGAATGTGAGTGCCTTTAGGTAGTACAGGTACAGCCCAGTGCCACCTAATCCCCCCTACTCCCTGCTGCCCTACACCCAGCTGACCTCAAACATTTACTCCAACAAGTCGGACCCTGAAGTCACCTGACTTACGGATCCCTGATCTAGGGTCCCACCCTCATCAAAGAGGAGAGACTGCAAGCAGAAGCCAGCTAGTAATCCTGACAGATGGTCCCGGCCAACAATTCTCGATAAGTGTCCTGAAACACTGGTGTCTACCAAGCATCTGTTACTACTAATAATCAAAGCACCAAATTTTGTGAAAGCTTTACTTTTTTTGTAGACTTTTTTTTATTGAGATGAAATCCACATAAAAGTTAACCATTTTAAAGTGAACAAGTCAGTGGTATTTAGTATACTCACAATGTTATATAATCACCACCTCTATCTAGTTCCAAAACATTTTGATCACCCCAAAAGGAAACTCCGTACCTATTAAACAATTATTCCCCATTCTTCTCCCTTCCTAACCCCTAGCAACTATCAGTCTGTTTTGTCTCTACGAATTTACCTATTCTGAAACTTCATATAAATGGAATCATACAATATTTGACACATCTGGCTTATTTCACTTATCGTAATGTTTTCAAGGGTCATCCACATTATAGTACTTCATTCCTTTTCAAGGCTGAATAATATGTCATTGTATGTATCTACCACTATCTGTTCACCCATTTTTCCATTGATAGACATTTGAGTCATATCCACTTTTTGGCTACCATGAATAGTGCTGCTATAAACACCTGTGTACGTATATTTGTGTACCTGTTTTCAATTTTTTGAGTATATATCTAGAAGTCGAATTGCTGAGTCATATGGTAATTCTATGTTTAACTTTCTGAGGAACCACCAAACTGTTTCTCACAGCCTCTGAAACAATTTACAATTCCACCAGCAGTGTACGAGGGTTCCAATTTTTCCACATCCTCGCCAATACTTATTTTCCTTATTATTATTCCAGCCATCCTAGTGGGTGTGAAGTGGTATCTCATTTCATTTTGGATTTACACTTCCCTAATGACTGATGATGTCAAGCATCTTTTCATGTGCTTGTTGGCCATTTCTGTATCTTCTCTGGAGAAATATCTATTCAATACTTTGCCCATTTTTTTTTTTTAATTTTTTTTTTTTTTTAAGATGACCGGTAAGGGGATCTTAACCCTTGACTTGGTGTTGTCAGCACCATGCTCAGCCAGTGAGCGAACCGAACTTTGCCCATTTTTTAAGTGGGTGGTTTGTCTTTTTATTGTTGAGCTATAGAAGTTCTTTACATATTATGAATACTAGACCCTTATCAGATAAATGATTTGCAAATATTTTTTCCCATTCTGTAGGCTGTCTTTTCACTTACGTGATAATCTCTTTTAATGTAGAAAAGTTTTTAATTATTTTTTCTTTTCTTTTTTTTCTTTCTTTCTTTCTTTTTAAGTGTCTTGTACCTAAGTGGAAACTGTGGGACTCAGCACTCAAGGTACTGACATGGGACGCCTGGCAGTCCCTGACACATAATAACCAAGCGATAAATTTTTGCTACATAAACAAATGGAATGGTTGATTAATAATGATAGCTACTCATCATCGATCACTTACTATGTAGTGGGGCTCAATGCTGTTTACTTACCTCACCTTCATCAATCCTTAAATCAAACCATGAAGTAGGCGTGATTACTTTCCCCATTTTACCCGTATCAAAACAGACACAGAAAGGTTAAGTTAGATGTTCACAGTCCCTGAGGATAGGGATGAAAACTGAATCCAGATCTCTGTGACTTCAGAGCCATGTTCTCCACCTCTGTGCACACCACCAGATGCCAAAAAGGAATCCTATGTGTCACTAAGGCTAACCTCGATTTCTGCCTGATCACTAAAGCTGTCATTGATTAACTGGTCTTCACTTCTCTCCCCTTTCCTGAATTATTCCTTCAGCATCCAAAGCCAGTACCACACAACTTAACATTGTATATACTTCTTCCAATCAGCCCCACTGTTGCATGTACGTGTGTCGCATCATTTCCTCCAGAGCGTGATGGCATATTACTCCTAGAGGGCAAAAACCTCATTCTCTTTCTTCTGGAACCCATGCCATCCCCCTCCAAGAACCAAGCATGGGACCAGGCTCTCTTAAAGAACTCACCCCTCGCTGGCCACTTATTTGACTGACAGAATAAGTGTGCAGCTTCTCAGACTATCTACTTTCCCACCCTACTGCTGCCAGGTATGGGGGGACCGCTGGTGGAGGTGGGGGCAGCACCCGAGCCGGGGCTTCACTGGTGACTAACACATCCTGTTGGCGGGGTGGGGATACACACGGAAGGGTAAGCTGCCTTCAAGGGCCTTCCACCTTCTACAAGGAAAGATACACGACAAAACTGAGTAGCAGGTCAAGACGACGTGTGTGTTAATGAGGGCTGACCTTTTGCTACAATCAGTAAAATCATCACGGTTTTCCAAACCTCAGTAATCCAAGGACAGTATTCTTATTTACAGATCAGGACACCACCGATATACCATTTACTTAAATTTTTCTTTAAATTGACTTTTTAAAAATTACTTAGAGGAAATTTTATGTCACTATGTAAATGGGGAAGCCAAATATTCTCCTAACACTAGGTAACCAATACAAACAAACAGAATGAAAATAAAAATGAATGTTATATTTCAGCAGACCCTGTGACTGGTCAAGGGTCTGAGCCTAATGTCTACCTTCTCTGTGACAAAGGAAAGACTGGAAGTGTTAGGAATTAAAGGCAAACTAGTACCAAAATAAATGAATACTGATCCTCCATGTGTACAGAGAGGCTGAATGACTTTCTTCGGGATTCAGTGTTATTGAACGCAGACCATCTAAAACAGCCTCATGGGCCGGCCTGGTGGCGCACTGCTACAGTGCGCCGTTTGGGGGCGCAGTGGCGCTCCCGCCGAGGGTTCAGATCCCACATACAGACCGGTTCCCGCTCACTGGCTGAGCGAGGTGTGGGAGCAACACCGAGGGTTGCGATCCGTTGCCGGACACGAAAAAAGACAAAAAGGAAAAAATAAAATAAAAAAATAAAAAAAAAAACAGCCTCAATGCCATCCCCAGCTAGGAGGTCACAGGGAGAAACTGGGGGGGAACAAAGGGCTTTGTGAGTCTGACCTCATACCATTCAGCTGGAGGCCGAGCCCTCAAAACTTGGCATAAGTGAGGAGACTCTCCCATTAGGTCCTAAAGGTAAACTTAGCTTTGGTTGATGATTTATCATCTTGAGATTTCTTATTTATTATTCATCTCCATTAGCACAAGGGGCTGTGATGTGCAAAGTGCCCACTTGGCACCAAGGCTCCCCTCCCCAGACCTTCATTTGGTCCAGATGACTCAGAGCCATCTCTCCCAGATTAGGCAACTGGCCTAACTCTGTTTTCAGGGTTGTGTTTGGTTTGGTCTTTTTTCTAAGTTTACTGTTAAATGTATTAAACACATAGAAGACTGCATTAAAAAATGAACATATGGTTTGAAGGAAATAAGAAAACTGCAGAATCTGTGTGTCCTCCCTCATCACATCCGTCCCCTTTCCCAGATGTCCCACAATCGTGACTTCTGTTACTCATTCCTTTACTTCTCTTTATGATTTCACCACCTATGGATACATCCCAAAACTTTGAAAAAGTGAGTGGCAGGCAAAAACGAAGCTGTGTGTACTAGTTTCCTAGGGCTGCCGTGACAAATTCACACAAACTAGGTGGCTTAAAACAACAGAAATTTATTCTCTCACCGTTCTGGGGGCCAGAAGTCCAAAATCAAGGTGTCAGCACAGCCGTGTTCCGTCCACAGGCTCCAGAGAAGAATCCTTCCTTGACTCTTCTAGCTTCTGGTGGCTGCCAGCAGTTCTCGGCATCTCTTGGCTTAGGGCAGGATCACTCCAACTTCTGCCTCTGTCTTTGCATGGCGATCTTCCCTCTGTGTGTGTGTCACTGTGTCCTCACGTAGTGTTCTCCTCTCTCTCTGTCTGTGTCTTCGTTTAAGTACACCAGTCTCACCAGTCTTTGGATTAGGACCCATCCTAATCCAGTACGACCTCATCTTAACTTGATCATGTCTACAAAGACCCTATTCCCAAATTTCACATGTTAGTTCTTCAACATAACTTTGCTGAGGGAAGGGGAGAGGAGACACAAGTCTATTTACAATACTGCATAAAAGTAAAAATATTGCCTTGGCTAGATAAAGCCTCCCAGAGGGAATAAGCTACACAGAGTCTCTGGTCATGATCCCAAAAGCCCTTTCTGTGGAAGTCAATAGGTAAGATCATGAATGAGTCCTGGAAAAACAAGGTAGGTAGCCACCGTGGAGCTGTCTGGCAGTAGGGGACAGGTGTCAGATACTGGACATTCCCCAGGAATATGGCTGGGAGAGTGGGCCCTTCTGTATTCTCTGTTTCTAAGTTCACTTTGGCCTACCTCTATTCTCAGGGTTGGGCAAAGACGGCACTTCTGAGAGGGTAAAATGAGCCTTCAGATCAGCAGGGCAAGGAGGAGCTTCATTAGCACATGAGCAAGACAGCCAAGTACAGATAAAAATCTGGACTGGCTTTCCCAGGCAGTCAGTAGCTGCGGACAGCAGGTAGGACGGTGATGATGGCCTGAGTCACAGCCTGGATTTCGGCTGCCCATCCTGTCTGTGCACAGCCCTTCCCTGGCATCTCCCTTCCCGGTCCTGAGGGGTTCCCCTCATCCTCCTGTGTTAACTCCTGTGTCCTGTACCCCACAGTCCCTCTTTACTGGCTTCTCTTGCTTTGGTGGTGTGCATTCTCCAGTTGCTCCTTAGAAAGAGTGTGTGGAAGGTATATTTTTTAACCAGAAAATGTCTATAATCCATCCTCACATTTGGTATAAAGATGACTAGAAATTTTGTTTCATAATTTTGAAGGTATTGTGCATTATTTTCTTGCTTCCAACACTGCTAAGAAGCCCTGAGCCATTTTGCTTCCTGATCCTCTGCATGTGATGCATCTTTTTCTCTCTGGAATTTTTCAGTTTCTTCTCTTAGTCCCATTGTTCTAAAATGTCACAGGGCTGCATCCTGGGGTGGGAACTTACTGAGTACTTTCAAATCTGAACACTCACGTCCTTCAGTTACAGGGAACTTTCCTGAAGTATTTTATTGTTACAATTTCCTTCCCTACATTTTTCTGTTCTGTCCCTCTGGAACCACTATTACTCAGATATTGGGCTTGGTGGACTGTTCCTCCAATTTTCTTATCTTTTCTCTTCTACTTTTTCCATCTATTTTTCTTTTTACTCTTTTTTCTGACATGTCATCACTTTATCCTCTAACCCTTCTATTGGGTCTTTCATTTCCCTATCATGGTTTGAATTTCTAAGAGAGCTCTTTTTTGTTCTCTAATTCTTTTTTTGAGTGGTAAGCACAAATGTAGCTGTGCACAGCTGTTTTTGTAATATGGATGTAATGTCTTCTCTTTTACCTGAGTGTATTACTGATGCTTCTTTTTATTTATTTGTTTGTTTTATCCCAGTGTGGTTCATTTCAGCTGATTTTTCAGTTTTTGCTTTGGTCTCTGATGGACTTTTGCTCAGAGATATGGCCATCCTTGGTTGTCTGTTCATGATTAAGAACCATAATTGTGCTTATGTTTAAAAAAGGGAATCCTTATATTTTAAAGGTACATGCTAAAATATTTACAAATAAAAAAATGATATAATGTTGGAGATTTCTTTCAAAATAATCTAGGGTGGGGAATGAGCAGGGTGACTAGAACCTCTGAGCACATGGAGGAATGTATCAACTTTGAGCATCGCTGTAAGGAGACCCGGGTAGCCCAGGCACAAGTATCTGTGATCATTCCTCTTGGGCTGGTCAGTTCCCAGAGGGCAGTACACGTCTAAACTCCAGCTAGGAAAATAAAGATCTGGCTGCCTGTGTGCCGGAAATCAAGTCATGAGAAAGATCGGGGTGGTCTCAGCACACAACCTTCAGTATATAAACAGTTACTTCATTTCTACATTTTTTTCACTGTATTTGGTGTCTCCAGTCCAGAAACTCTCATTCTACCCTCTCCAGAAGGAAAGGCAGCTGCATGGAATGGAGAAGAAATAGACCCACAGGACCAACTGTGTTTCATGCCATCTCTACCCAATCTGTTTTATTTTAGCACCCCCTTTTTACCCCAATTCCAGAGGCACCTAGTGCTGCCAGTTCCTACACTTCATGGAATTCTATGGTATAAACTGATCGGTTTTTTGCTTTCCCTACTGTCTGTCAGCTTAGAATTATCTTTCTCACATGTCCTACATCAGTTACCACTCAACTGTCTGTTTTCTAGCTTCCAAAACTTAGTTGCCGTTATCTCTTCTCCTGTCCACCTGGTGGGTTTGCTTAGTTTTAGCTGGGTTTCAGGAGGCAGCAAAGGCACATGCAGTGTTTGTATGTGTTCAGTCTGCCACCCTAGCATGGAAGCCTGCCTTTAGTTTTGTCTGTTTTCTTGGGGTAGAGAGAAGAAAACTGGCATAGTCTACATCTAAAGGAACCCTGCAAAGGCTTCTAGCTTTCCCTGGCTTGGATCTTCCATCTTTCCCAATACAGTAGTCCCTTCTTATTTGCAGGGGATATGTTCCAAGACTCCAAGTGGATGCCTGAAACCACAGACAGTATCTAACCTTACACAGACAATCCCCGACTTATGGTTTGACTTAACGATGGTCTGATTTACCACTTCGACTTTACAATGGTGTGAAAGCAACAGGCATTCAGTGGAAACTTCACTTTGAGTACCCATAAGAGCATTCTGTTTTTCACTTTCAGTAGAGGGTTCAATAGATTACATGAGATATTCAACACTTTATTATAAAACAGGCTTTGTATTAGATGATTTTTCCCAACTGTAGGCTAACATAAGTGTTCTGAGCACATTTAAGGTAGGCTAGGCCTAAGCTATGATATTCGGTAGGTGTGGGGTATTAAATACAATTTCAACACAGTATTTTCAACTTACAATGTGGTTATGTCCCAATAAACCCATCGTAAGTCAAGGAATGTCTGTATATGCTATGTATTTCCTATACATACACACCTATGATAAAGTTTAATTTATAAACTCAGCAGAGTAAGAGATTGACACCAATAACCAATAATAAAATAGAAAAATTATAACAATATACTGTAATAAAAGTTATGTGAATGTGGTCTTTCTCTCTCTGTCTCAAAATATCTTATTGTACTGTACCGCAGGTAAGTAAAACCATGGAAAATAAAACAATGGATAAAAAGGGACTACTATATACAAAATCTGTCCTGGAAGAGTGTAACAGAGGAAGGCATACATGTATTCCTGCTTGTTCAACCACCAGATCTATGTCACAGTGTCCTTTCCCACCTTAACAAGAACAATATCTGAGCTGCAGCAAGGCAGAAAGGAAAAAGCAACAGATAAAGACCAAGGATGTCTGGGTTCTGGCTCCACCACTGTGTGATCTCCCTCAGGCCTCCATTTCCCTACCTCGGACTTTCTCAGACTCTATAATTCCCTGAAAGCAGTATAATTTCCCAGCCAAGCTCCACCACCCATCTGAGCTGAAGAATAGCTAAAACAGTGGCAAAGAGGAGTTAGGCAAGGTGATTCCGCCCCAGAGAAAAGCCCTGTTCACTAGACACAGCCAGACCTTAGGGCACTTGAGACATTTGCTTCCTACAGCTCATTGTCTCCACTGGAGGAAGAAGGATGATCTCGGACCCCATCCCCACCCAGCAGCCCAGAGTGCCAAGAGACCAGCAGCTAACACAGAGCATGCTCCCTGCTGTACTGACTCAGCAAGAGCTGCATAGGAGTCTGACTCATGGACCACTACCAGGCAGCGCAGGCACGGCCAGTGTGCATCCCTCAGCCCCTCCTGGTTCCTGGCCCTCTGCCCACTCTGTCCCTCCAGGCAAGGCTAAGAGAGGACAGACTTGCTTACCGAGGTAAATGATTCACCACCTAGACTCCCTGACTCCCAGCCTCAGTAGAGGTGTGGTGCTGCCTAGAGATGGCAGGGAGATGCCAGCAGCAGCTGAGGCCCAGCGGGTTCTGCACTGTCAGCACAGCCACACCGTGTTCCACTGGCACAACCAGCAAAGCTGTGCTTTTCCGGCAAGCATTCAGGCAATGGCAGCTAGAAGTCTCTGTTGGAGGAACTACGGAAAGATGGAGTGAATCAGATCCTTGGGGATTTAGGATCCACCCCTCTTGATATAGAAAAGGAAACCAAAGCAAATGGACGCGTGCAAAGCACTACTGACAAAACCAGGGAGCATTCAACGCAGTGGCCTTTCCTATGTCCTGGAGCTGGGGTAAAGCTGAACCACAATGGCCTCCCTTTCTATGCCTGTAATGCCTGTAACCTGAAGAGGCATAATAAGTGCTCAGTAAATATTTGCCTCCAATGAATAAATGAACCCACGCAAAGCATCCCAACAGGGTTGATCAGAGATTAAATCAGTTTAGACACAGTTCCTCAAATTCGAGGACCGACTATATCAGAGTCACCCAAGAAGCTACAGTAATGATTTCAACCTTTTAAAATAGGTCCTTTTCAAAATAGGTAATTTTTTTAAAATGCCATTATGATGCTAGTTGTACCTTCAGTGTGTGTTAAGAAGAAAACAATAACCACAGCTAATGTTCATAGAGGCCTTAGTGTGTGCCAGATGTCCATAATCTTATTCAATCCTCTCAGGAAGGTAAGGACTTTTACTGTGGCTACTTTCAGATGTGGAGACTGAAATTCAGACAGACTGGTCCACAAGTGGTAAGAGGCAGAGCCAGGACACACCCGGGGTGAATGAAATCATAGTCAGGGCCCCAGACCACCATGCCATATTACACACTCCCTAAGAAGACGCTTTTAAATGAATTTGTATTTTACCAACACAACAGCACCTACACACATTTGAAAAAAAGCAGTATAAATATTTACATTTTCTACAAACACAATTAGATTCAAAGACACCTTGCAGTAGCTCCCTCCCAAGGGAAGCACTGATCTCAAAGCTGCAACTGAAAGCAGACTATGCAGAAAGCAGCAGGTTACTGCCCCTAAGGAGGAAATCTACCTGTCTGCTGTCCTCTCCCATCCAAGCAGATTTCTCAAGGCCTCCAACTCCAGAGGAGAGAATGGGAGAGAAATCTCCAAGTAAGGGTTAAAGTAGAAGGACAGAGTCAGCAGTGTTCACGAGAAAGAGAAAACAAATTGAAAACGCAGCAGAAATGGACTGCTACATTAGCAATCCTGGCAGCATATCATGGAAGGACTAACGGATTAATGACAGAAAAAGAGCCCGAAATCTGTGACCCAGACTGCTAGTCACCCTTCAGCGGTTATTCTCCCCTCCTCCCACAGCCATGGAACCTAAAATTTCAAGATGGGCACCTGCCCACTCATCACATTAACTACATCTTCCAGTCTCCTCCTTCCAAGGTGTAGCCAGGTAGCTAAGAAGTATTACATGGCTGCTTTCTCTAATCTGTCTTAAAAGATACCAGGCTCAGGGCCTTTGGTCCTTGTTCCTCTTCATCCCTTCCCACATTGTGCTGCCTGGAAAATGAATGTGATAGCTGGAGCTCTAGCTACCATCGTGGACCATGAGGACAGAACCATTCCCAAGAGTGAGCAAAGCTGTGAATGGGAGGAAGTATAAGGCTCATGGAACAGAGACTCCATGCCACCCATAGGCCATCTCCTGTGACTTTCACATGCAAGAGAAACAGACTCTTCTTATTTCAGCCATTATGACTTCAGGTGTCTGTTTCTCATAGCAAATCTAATCTAATTAATACAAAGTTCAATTCCGCTCTTACAAAATCTCTTTACAGCAAAACAGAAATAGAGGTATTAAAACTGCCAATCCAAACCAAAAGCAACATTCCAGTCAATAGAATCTCAGTGCAATATAGACAAAGATTTGGACAGCCTCTCCATCTGCTATAAAATGAATCAACCTGAAACATGTTTTGGCTGCATATTTTTTAAAGTAATATGTCACTTTCTATAATAAGAATTAACTTAAACCTTTAAAAAAAAATCCCTCTTATACCAAAAGCCCATATCTATCAGGTGCTGTGCTAAGCACTGAATGTTTGAATGTAAGTTCAACCAGTACCTACTGTCAAGAAGATCACTAACTAGTGAGGAAGGACAGTCAGAGAGTGTGAAAGGACAGGGCAGGGGAGCTTTGCTATTTATATAAGCCTTGTAATATACTTTGGCTTTTTAAACTAGATTATGTACATATTACTTCAAAAAATTTGTATCAAAAAGATATAGTAGGCAGTTTAATATATATTATAATGACTATAATAAAAATAAGTGACTATATTATGATAAAACATTAGTATACAACAATACATAGTTTGATCACATTTTTTTTAAGGATATGCTGTCTATTGATCACATAGGAAAACACCTGAAAGATATATACCAAAATGCTAACAGTGATGATCTCAGGGTAATGGGATTATGAGTGACAAGTTTTTTTTTTTGTTTTTTTTTTTTTAAAAAGATGACCGGTAAGGGGATCTCAACCCTTGGCTTGGTGTTGTCAGCACCACGCTCAGCCAGTGAGCAAACCGGCCATCCCTATATAGGATCCGAACCCGCGGCCTTGGTGTTACCAGCACCACACTCTACCGAGTGAGCCCCGGGCCGGCCCTGAGTGACAAGTTTTTCTTTACACTCACCTGTATTATCGAAAACATCTACGATAAACGTATTTTTTTGCTTATATAAAGATTAAGTCATTTAACAACAACAATAATAATCATAGCAGCAGCAGCAACTATTTCTCACGTGCCCACTATGTCCCAGGTGCAAACACTAGGAACCTCACATACACGTTACCTCATTCAGTCCTCATGGCAACCCTGCACGTTGGGCAGCATCCTCACTGTACAGATGAGAAAGCTGGGGTTCAAAGGTTAGGTAACTTCTCCACATCTAGGAAGAGAAAGAGCCAGGATTTGAATCCTGCTCTGGCTTCTAAGCCCATGCTCCTTCCATGATACCATGCGGCCCCCTGCATGTGGGGGTCAGATGTTGGGTAGCTCCTTCTCTACGATACCCTCTACTTCTCTATAATGTTGGTCTCTCATCTGCCACAGTGTATGATCCATATCTTCATTTTATTTGTCTTGGGACAGCCTCATATTATAAATTAATTGGTCAGGAATCTCACCTAATCCTATGTCCTTGAATGGACATACCACTGCTGAACACACAGCCACCACTAAGAGTGGTTTTCTACACAGCACTGTCAGGTTGAGGGCTACTTCTCACTGGCAGAGACAAGGAAGGAAACCTGTGTTTAGAACAGAAGAGAACTGGCAGAGAAGCCACCAAAGCTAGGAGTCAAACCTAATTCTCCCTCCATTGCCCTTTGTACTAGAACCCGGGGAGTCCTAGACTAAAAGCAAACCACCTGAGTACTGCTCTATATCCTTCTAGGGAAGGGAACTAGGCTTTTATATTTAAATGAGAGTGCTTTAGAAGTTAATACTAAATTGTTGGGAAGCTCATGGACACTCAGGATCAAACTACAACAGCTTTGGCAAGGATTGGTGGCAAGAGCTTTGTAGCAAAAGCTTGCAGGCAGGCAGCATCTCCCCAGGTATAATTTAGGACAAATACATTTGCTTGGGGGTTGAGGGGAGGGTGCGGATGGGAGGACAAGTAACCCACCTACGCTAGGTCTGAAACCATTTTAGAAGTTTTGAGTTTTGCTTTGCGTATTACGGAGGGTGGGGGCGGGAGGAACCTGAAAATTCAATACTACCCAACATCCTTAAGTGACACCCTCTACATGGTCTATCCAGGCAAAGCATCAGTAAGGTCAGTGGGAGCGCTAGGAACCAAAAACTGAAATGTTCAAGTGTGAGGAAAAGAACTAACAAAGGAGAGGAATTTCCAGGATCCTGAAGCTCTGCTTTCTCCGTGAGGGCCTCACCCTCAGGACAGGTATGTATGTGGTGCCTGCAGGAGCCAGCAGACCCAACAGAGCTGTTCAAAACAAAGCATTCTCAGTCCAGGACCTCCACGTTGATTTACAGAATCCTCTCCTATCAGCCCTTCAAGACACTAGGCTAGAAGAACTATGAAACACCCTGGACTGACCCTCTCTCATTATTACCCATCTTTAGGGCCCTGTTGCTTGGCCCAGTGCCTATCTCGAAGGGGTAGTCCTTTTGCAGGGGATTCTCCAAGTTCCTGCCCCCCCAACCCATACCAAATCACCATCCACTGCCTTTTTTTTCTTTTCTAAAATGTGTGTCCTACCCAATGATTCATCCCTGGACCAGCAGAAAGGGCCTCTAGAGAGTGGTAAGAAAGGCTGAGGCTCACATATCAGAAAGGTAAAGAGTAAGTGTCAACTCCTAAACCTCTGGACCTCATCTCCACTGTTCACCAAAGCCACAGATGACCACGGGAGAAACACTACTCACTGCTCATTCACCCCAGGAAGGACCGTTCTTCACACTCAAAAACAGAGGGGAAGGTTATCTTACAGGAGATTCTCCTTGCTCCACCACAGCCCAGAGTTCAGAAAGTCTCCCCTAGCAGACCAGCCTGGTGCTATTAAAAGTGGTCAGGGTGTGCTGGGTGGAATCCTGAAGCACAAGGACAAGGCTGGTCACCAGAGGGTCACATGCCCCAGCAAGTCAACTCTTGAGACACCAGACCTTGGCCACGGAGATATCATCAAATCTACTGACTTTGGCAAATAAAGATACCAACTGCTTTGGTGATTGGAAAAGGTAAGCCATTACCTATTTAGGCAAAAGGCAGAGGAACAGAGAGTGATGAATTGATGACCCCATAAAGGAAAAGAGATGGGACTCCCTCATTCTCACACCTCATTCTGGCCATAAGTCTACATCTATAACATTACCGTCATTGCTGCTAGCACTTACCGAGCACTTACTGCATGCCAGGCACTGTGCTAAGCATTTTAAGTGCATTGCCTCATTTGAAAACCTCCTGAGATAGATATTGTTTTCATCTCTGTTCACCAATGCAGGAGCCGTGGCTGAGTAAGTGGTAAAGCAGAACCACTGGCTTCACTCCCATGCCCTTAATGATGACCTTATCCTACCCCATCTGCCCATCTTGTTTGAACACCTACTGTGGAAACAACAGATGTACAGAGGAGGAGGCTCCTCGGAAAGGGGTCACAGCATACACAGCTGCTCTTCGAGCTGTAAAGAAAGGACGGGGTTTGGTCCAGTGGGGAGAATGAGAAGCCACCCACCGCAGAGGGAATAATGTGATTCTGGGTGGGGTGGGGGGTGGGGGTGACACATCTACACCTAGGAAATAGTCCCTTGTAGCTGCAGCAGAGCATTCATGAAGAGGAAAGGGAGAAGACGGAGCTGGAGTGAGGGCTAGGGCAGGACTGGACGACCACAGGCCATGCCCAGGGGCTTGGGCTCTATCCAGGAGTCACAGGCAGTTTTTAAGGGAAGTGGTATGATCAGATTTGTTTCAGCAAAACAACCATGATTGCAGCAAGTAAATTCAACTGAAAAAGCAACAGACTGGCAGTGTGGGCACAGTAAGTAACCTGTTATGACTGTCCAGGGGAAGACGGTGAAGGACAAACTAAGGTACTGGGGATGGAGATGAAGGGATGATAGGACAGAGTGATTAATTTCATACACAGGGAGAAAGAGTGACCAACGAGTCCTAGGAAATCTCTCTGGCATCACATCACCTATTTGCTCTGACTGGGTACCTCTGTGTCACCAATCTTACAGGAAGGTACTAGCATTTAGTGAGTTCAGGGGTTTTTGGTGGTCGCACTCCCGCTACCTCTGGGCTAACATCCACCCACTCACTCTTCCCTTTCAACAGGGACAGAAGCTTCCCATCCCCCTCCAGCCTCTCCACAACCACCTAGGAACATGCTTCCTTCGTTTTCAGTTGTAGCCACCAACTCTCACATAACTGACTGCCACTGTCTAGACCAGATGCTGTTCCATAGTTCTGGCAGGCTGAGAACAGACATCATTTGCCAAAACAGCTCAATCCTGCACTCATCTGGGACATCTGGCAAGCCCCCAGTTATCAGTGCAGTGCACTTTTCAATGTCAGTCAAGGGCATGCAGCCAGGAACTCAGGGAATGGCACAGGCTGAGAATGAGGCAGGAGGGGGCAGAATGGATAGATGAGCTTCCCAGGGCTTGCTACTGTCTTGCTCCAGAGAGCCAGCCTTCACACAGGCACTGGGGCCTCATGCAGAGTTCAGACAGGCTGGTTAATTAACTGGGCTGGTGTACTGGGGCCTCAGTTCAAACCTTGAGGGTGTCCAGGGGCCCAGACCACTCCCAACTCTGGCTGGCGGTGTTGTGAATATGCGCCATGGGTAACAAGGGGAAAATTAGATGTGCACGTGTGGACCAGCACTTGAGAAACAACCCAAAGCACCGACCTTCTTCATGGTGTGCCACACCTGTGCTTGCCACATGACTCCACAGTGTGAGGGTGGATTTCCACTGCCTTGGCAGGCTGGAGGATAGAAAGGGACATGATAGGTAATTAATATATTTACAGGCCTCAAGTGAGCACAGCACAATACCTCAGCCCTGAGAAGGGGCTCCTTTAACCAGCCCCAGGTCTCCATGGAGCTTTCCTTTCATCTCTTCCTGGGAGGCTGTAACACCTTCCCATGTGTCCCATGCTGCTGAGTAGAAGCTTCTTGTGATTAAAACAGAAAAACTGGTGCCATCGCCCTGACCAAACCTCCTGGCATGTGTTTGCAGGACACCTTGCTCTCTCCAACATCCTAAAACATGACTACTTCAAAAGATGTCAACTTGGACACCCACAGCCATTGCCATTTTGAGCAAATTAAGCCCAGATAACACAGCTGGGACTCCAGCCCTGAGCTTGTCCAGACACAGATGTTATGAGCAGGAAACAGAAAGCCAGAGGCAGAGCTTTTGTGCAGCTACTTTCCTTACTAAAGAATATCTCCTCAAACACCTGCCTGCCCTGAATTTTCCCATCGTACCAACTCAAATTGACAGAGAAGAGCTGCCAGATCTCTGTCATGCCATATCGGATAAAAATAATCAAAAAAGAGGAAGCACATCAGATCTTTGATGGTTCTGTCAACAGAAAGCAGTTCCTCTTTCTTGGCATGTGGACATGGGGTGTGGCTGCTACGAGGCTCTCCAGGACCTCGTGTCCCCAAGCTCTGCTGTCACAGTTCCATTGCAAGGCATGGAAGGTTGTATTTTCAAAATGGCACACCATCTCCCATCTTATGTGCTTTTCACCAACGTGACCTTGACACTTCTCCCACTGGTAGGTGTGTCTATGTCCCATCCACTTGAATCTGGGTGGGCCTGAGATTTACTTTAACTAATAGAATGCAGTGGAAGTGACACTGCATGACATCAAAACTGGATCAGAAAAGATGATACAGCATCCACCTTGTCAATTGGAACACTCGTGCTTGAAGCCTTGAGCCACTACGTGAGGCCAAGAGCTCCAAGATAGCTGCGGTCATGAACAGATTGCATATGGGCACCCCCATCAGCAGGCCCAGCCTTTACATCCTCCCAGCCCAGGCACTGGCCATGGCGGTGAACAACCTTCAGATGATTCCATCCTCCATATATGGTCTCACCCTGAGCCTTCAAGTTTCCCCAGCTGGGGCCTGGACATTGAGAAGCAGAGACAAGCCATCCTTACTGAGCCCTTTCCAAGTTCCTAACCCAGAGTCTCCATGAGCTTAACAAAATGGTTCTTGTTTGGGATGGTTTGTTCTAAAACAATAGCAACAGAAACACTTATGAGTCTAGTCTTGTATCCGCTGCTACCAGAGAAGCAGCTGCTCTCGAAAATATAACTTTTTAAAAAGGAAAAGCTACCTTTTTCTGAGCATTTACTTTGTGTCAGGCACTATGCTAAGGGCCCCATGCATAATCCCATTTAATGCTCATTACAATGCTATGAGTAAATACTAGGATGGTCCCCATTTTACAGAAGAAGAAATGGGCTCAGGAGTCAAGGACTTTGACCAAAGCCAGGTCTGACTGATTTAGAGCCCACAACATGCTATGCTCTCTGGCCACCTAGAGAGATAAGTTGTTTCTACATGGAAGACTCAACTACTTAGGAGCATGGCTTTCCTGTTCAATATTCCATGTTTGGGTATCACCTAAAGAACCCAGGTGATGGGACTTAGCATCCACAAACACTTGAACCTGTCTGAGCTGGGGCAGGCCCCCTTCCCTGGAAGGTCATAGCTGTAGCCTACCCACCCTATCACCAACTCTTCCTGAATCCTACCCATTCTTTGAGGCCTAACTCCTTCATCAAGGCCTTCTAGTGAATTCTGCCTTCTCCAGCCCCCATCCTGTATGCCCTTGGCACACTATTCCATACCTGTGTCATACTGGTCTTGTTGTTTGGGGTGTGTTTACATAGTATGCCTCCTGAGAGTGGCAAGAATGCAGTAGAAGCAACACCTATGTTTACATATACAATAAATTTATCATATTTCCTGCAGCATTGACATAGTAGCAGGCACATCAATTTCTCATGAAGACCTGTTGGGTGATTAAATTGGTTGAGAATCATAATCCACACACAACACAAACACTCCAGGCTCTGTGACCTGCGCTTTGCCCAGGGCATCATGGAGGAGAAAGGCTTTGAGGGCAGGAGAGGAAGCAGCGTGACCCACCACAGATACCACACTCCTCCCATCACCCTGCAGTCAAGGAAGCCCGACCACAAAGGCTCAGAACACTGGGAGTTGCCATTTTGAACCACAAGTCCTTAATAGCACTAGAAAGCTATGAAACACTGATTAAAGTTTCCTGTGAATCACTCCTCAACCTCTCCATCTAAAAGCAGGGAGGGACCAACCTCAAGTACCTCCTCAGGCCAAGGCTAGCTTTGCTCTGACTCACTGTCTTGCAGTCCATGCTCTGGATACCTTTTCTAGTGCCTTCCTCACACCTCCATATCCACTGAGATGGGGAAGACAAGGCTTGTGCCTGCACTCCCCAGTCTACCTCCAAAGATTACTTTACAAATCCTATTCCCCATGAGCCAGAGTTGAGGATCTCACCATGGTTGGGCAAACTCAAAACCACACAGATCCTAAGATGGCATAGCTCAGTTTCCAGGGTGAAGCCAGTCTACTCCTTCATTCCCTGCTTCCCAGGAAGGTGGACATAACAGGCATACCCAGAAACTGCTGGGGAAATGCCCAAATGCCTATTCCCTGCCCTCAGCGAACCCCCATGTGAGGAAAGGTCTTAGAATACCTGCTTTTCCTGAGCAGGGACATTCTTACGCTTCCTGGAAGGTCATGATTGGTGACCTTCCTATTCCCAGTCTTTCCTCCAATTTACTATGTATCAAATCAAGCACCACAAAGCTTGTAAGAAATCCAAAATTGGCCATATTCATGGTCCACGCAACCTAGAGTTATACATATAAAACCAGAGACTCACAAATTAGAGTCCCTGAGCAGAGCTGTGTCCAATCAGGGAAGGTGGGGGAAGATAGCATCTTAAAGCAAATTAAAATTAGTCTGACTCTTATTTTTCTCCAACATCTACAGGGTTCAAATGGTCCACAGCAACACTTCTTCAAATTCCCCTTTTTAGTACCATCCACTGCCCTTAGACAAAGAAGCTCCCAAATTTCCTGCTCAAAATTCCTTTTAAAATAGGGGCCGGCCTGTGGCTCACCTGGGAGAGTGTGGTGCTGATAACACCAAGTCAAGGATTAAGATCCCCTTACTGGTCATCTTTTAAAAAAATTTTTTTTTAATTTTAAAAAAGTGTTTCTGCCAGGCCAAGTTTGCAGGATTCTAGTCTTCAGCCTTCCCTTTCCTCTCACCACAAAAGTTCAAAAGTTCCAATGGCAGCAAAGTAAAACTTCTCTTTGCAAGGCGGGAGAAGGGAATAGCTGTGAGGCTTTACTTCACTGTAAAGCAATCAATTCAAATGGGAATATTAAGGAATGAAGGACAAAGTCAAATTGTCTTTCATGGTATTAATCTAAAAATGCAAGTGGGCACCACAAAGCATGCCTGGGTCTCCTCCATAGGGAATGGAATTGCCATGCTGGTGCGACATGGGCCATCTCCCTACAAACTCAGCTGTAACAGCAATGCCCCAGGAGGGCCTGGTCACCTCCAAGATGACACAGAGCCGAAAGTTGTATCAATTGAATAGCCACAAAGAGTTCTGCCATTAACAAGTGTGTCCAAATCCTTCCTGAATATTTGCATTACAGACAGTCCCCAATTTACGATGGTTCGATTTACGATTTTTTGGCTTTATGATGGTATGCATTCAGTACACACAGAATTTCGATTACCCATACAACCATTGTGTTTTTCACACTTTCAGGATGGTATTTAATAAATTACATGAGATAATCAATACTTTATGTTAGATGACTCTCCTAATGTAAGTGTTCTGAGCACATTTAAGGTAGTCTAGGCTAAGCTATAATGTTCAGTAGGCTAGGTGCATTAAATGCACTTTTGACTTACAATATTTTCAACTTACAGTGGGTTTATCTGCATGTAAGGCCATTGTAAGTCAAGGAGCATCTTTTCCGGTTAAACATTTTGAAATTCCATAAACAATCATCTGTGAATTTATCTAAAATCTATATATACTTCCTTTGTTTAAAGAAAACTATAAAATAAAGAGTGTAATAAAGTAGAAACTTCTGTATGGCCCAACTTTTGGATAGCTGCATACAAGCACAATTTTGGTTCAGGACAAACAGTAACAAAAAGCAAAGCTGAGGCTACAGAACAACAGCTGGGGTTTAAATTGTGCTTCTGGAGGGGCCCTGGGGAAAGGAGCAATGAGAAACTAGCTCTCAGGTCTGTGCATTTTACAGCCATCAGGTCTAGAGGAGCCAGAGGCCCCTGGGTTGGAGCAGTGAAGCAGTCGCCCCCTGCAGTTCCAGATGTGGGGATCATCTACCTCACAAAGGTCCCAGGACCGGGTTTAAAGTCCAGGTCCAGTCCCACCTCACCAGACTCTGGTGAGTCACAGGGTCCACCCTCCAGAACAAGGTGCAAGAGGAGGGTCTCTCATTGCAGCCTGTTCCCGAAGAGCAGAATAGAAAGTGCGCTCAAGAGCCTGGGATTCATGTTCAGCCTCTGCCATTCTCTAGCTTTGTGTTTCTGGGCAAGATATTAAACCTCTCTGAGTCTCAGTTTCCTCTACTATAAAATGGGGATACTACTCTGCCTGGAGTACCTCAGATGGACAATGTTTCAAGTAAAATTCTAAAGAACCAAATACAAAATATGATTATTCTTTATCCCATCTCTTGGAATTTGGGGGGAAGGGTGGAATGAGAGCCATTTATTACTGTCACCATGAATAATAAGCTAAGGAAAAATAAGATAATGTCACATTATACTAATAATCCTAAATCATTTGAGAGAAGCTTCTGTGGAAAAGTCTTTAGTTGGTTTTCCACTGCCTCCACGGGATTTGACAGGGCATCTTTCCTTATCACCAGCTGCCATGCATTTAGGAAAGGCAAGCTAATTTTATGACTAATTTAATCCAAAAAATTAGAAAGGGTAGGTCTCCTATGGCACGGAAGAGGGGAAAACAACTCCCCATCACACAACAGTGCCAGTGGCAGAGAGATTATTATGGCTCCACCTGCGATTTCTGTCCCTCAGCACAGGTAGCCAGGAGTCCACTACTTGAGAAATAATAAGTTTTTACTGTATTTTTTCATCCTAAAAATTATACCACCTTCTAGAGCAATAAACATTGTTATCCTTCTACATAACACAATAAAGAAAACAATCAAATTCATGTTAGTAACCAGGAAAGACACAGACTTCATTCCCAAACTTTGACCTCAGGGACTTAGGAGCAAGTCATCTCCTGATTCCTCAGATGGGGCACAGATCCTCATTCCACTATTGTCTGAAATACTCTAAACCTAGCTGGTGAGCCTGGCAAAGTAACAGGGCCCCACTGTCAGGGGGTTGGGGTGGCTGAAAGAAAGACCAACATCATGAGACTCAGGAGCCCCGTCAGTGTGACCTTACGGAAGTCACTCAGCTTCCCCGGGTCACAACTGTAAGGTTCCTGCAAACTGCAATCTTATCAGTAAGTGCAAAAGAAAGTTTAAGGATGATCAGAAACCAAAGATTAACACTATCTTCCCTAACCACCGTCCTCTTCTCCTTTCTTTTAGATTCTGAAGGTTAACAGAACACAGACACACAAAAAAATGTAAGCATCCAGGCGGCATGTACACCATGACTAAAATGGCAGGAGGAGATGAAGTATATAGACAAGAATAGGAAAGCCAGATATAAAGATGAAAACAGTTGTGTCTGCTTATTGGAATCTGGGATAACTTGTTTTTTTCTTTTTTCAATCATACTTCTTTCCTGTTACATTGCCTTATCAGGCACATCAGCTTGCAAACAGTCACAAGGACTTGCAGAGAAAAGTCTTAGTTCTACAGTCAGTCACTGCCAGGGCCCTGCAGCCCACCAGCTGCTATGACGGGCCCCGCCCCCAAACCTACTCTGAGGGATGGGTGGACAGTCAGTCTTCTCAGCTTGGCAATTCCAGAGGCAAACAGTAGGCTTCCAAATTGACAAGCTACTCCAAAGGAACACTTCCTGTAGGGTCCCACGGTTCTGAAAAGTTATTAAATGGATAAATAAAAGCAAGGACTTGAGAGCAAATGCAGCTCACTCAGTAAAGGAGTTTGAGTCCATCCAGAAAGGACTAGGGACAAAAACAGCAAGATTTCTTAGCAACATTGGAACTGCCACCAAACACCTGGAATGCTATACAGAAAGCCCTGTATTATGCATGACCGAGGGGGAGGGGGATGTAGGGAGCAGGGTAAGATGAAAGGAAAAACAGTAACACCTCTGCTGCTGAGAATCCCACTGGGATTCCTATGGTTTTTTAGAAAGAAATGATCAAAGGAGACAAAAAAAAAAAAAAAACCCTTAATTGCATTTGCTTCTAAGAAGTAAACGGGGATTCGGGTGGGAAGGAGACTGACATTTCATTGTGTTTCAATTTTGTGTTATTTTTACCCATGTGTACATACTACATTTCAAATCTAAAAATCTATAGTGCAATTTCACTGACTAAAACATTGAAAATAGAAGTTCAAGACAAAGTATACCACCCAAAAGTACAAGCACAAATTATGATCTAAATACTGAGGAAATAAGCGTAGCAGCAGAATTACAATAATAACGATCAATATTCAAGCACTTACTCTGTGCGAGGCACTGCTAAGAGCTTCACTTACATTATTTATTTATTTATTTATTTATTTTTGGTGGCTGGCCAGTACCAAAAGGGGATCTGAACCCTTGACCTTGAGGTTGTAACACTGTCCTCTAACCAACTGAGCTAACTGTCCAGACTAGATAATTTTATTTAATTGTCACTTCTACCCCGTAAGATGGGATCAGTGGAATTATAATCATTTCCATTTTATATTTGCAAAAACTAAGGCACAGAGAATATATCACATGCTCAAGGTCCCCAGCATTAAGTAACAGAACCAGGCAAGACAAACCTAGCCTCACCCAGAGCTCATGTGGGCTTATCACCAATAGAAAAGGGGGTTCATATCCTAAATGTGGGCTCTAAAGGAGAAGAGGTTTGGTGTTGCTTGGAGTGTCCATGGTGGGGAGGGGGTATGCATGGGAAAAGACATGGTGCTGGAATACTTGATAATCAAAATCACAAACATTTCTTGAGGACCTCCTAAGTACTGGGCACAACCATATTTGAGGAGTTTCTATAGGATATAAAGCTGTTACACAGAGATGGAAAAGGGTCAAACACATTCCATTCACCTTCCAAAATAAGACCACAAAACTCAAAATAAGATCTCTTCAGCCCAGCTGGAGTATTCCAGAGACTTAGAAGAGGCTGTGCAACAGGAATGCTAAGCTGAGGTAGGGAAGGCAGGAGAGTATACGAAAAAAGGTGTCCCATTGACCTCAGCAGCAGACTGACGCAGCAGAGAAGGGAAAGAGGGAAATATATTGCCTTCCTCCTGGGCAAAGGCATTTTAATTATCAACTGAGCATCCAGCAGAGCCATAAAACTGGCCAGATGTCCCATTCAATCAGGCCAAAAGCCATAACAGACAGGTCAAGCAGCATTTTTCAGCAGACAGAGCACTTCGAGTTGAGGCTGGGTCCACAGGGAATGCACGGCACAAGCCTTTCCATAAGAAGCCTTCACACAGTTAGAAGGGGCTTGTAGGGATCAAGCCTTTTCAGTGGCTTCAGCTGAAATAAATTTGCCTGTTTCAGCAAGAGGGGTAGAACTATGCCTGGATGGCTTAGGAGAAAGCTGCTCAGGGCTGCCTAAAAACCCTCATACCACTTTAAAAAGGGAAATCCAACCATACACCTAAAATAGCAAGGAATAGAAAGAATGGACAGAAGTTTCTCCTCCTCCTTGGAAAGAGAGAAAAGCACAGCACCATTTACTGCATGTGGTACCTGTGTGATACTTGGCACATATTATTCCCTGCCTCCTTAAAACACTGCTCTTCTGTACTGTCCACATTTTACAGGTGAGATTCCTGGAGCTCCAAGAGCCTAACCACGTGCCCAGTGTCAGGTTTTGAAGAAGTAGCTTGAATCCAAGTCTGTCTACTCCCAAGCCAGTTTTCCTTCCATTAGACCACAGTGGTTCCCAAAACTGAGTTTAAGGGGAAAATGCTTTCTTCTCAGATCAAAATCTCTAAGTTTCCTACAGGGAGCAAAAACCCTGGGGAAGTTAGGAGGGAAAGGGACATGCAATAGCTTTTAATATGTCTAATTTCTATGTCTCATCCTTATAGTGTAGTGGACAAGGCACATGGTCTTCCTGTGATTCTATTTGGTGAGTGGGGACATAGAGGCACACAATTAAACCACCTAAGTGGTCTTGAGTACTGTCTGAAAAAGCCCTATGTCGATTTGGAAAAATGGGCAGGAAACAAGTGTAAGCTAAAGCAGTAGCAAAGCTCTGACACAAGGATGCCCCTTGCTCTGCGGCAAGGAGAAAAGTGGCATTTGACTAACTGTGTCCTGCTTCCAGGATAAAGGTTGTCCTTGGTTTACTGTGAATCCCTGTCATGATTCATGTGACTGAAGCATCTTCTCTCAGCAAGTCCATCTGTCATGCCCTGGGCAGCAATGGGGGTAGGGCAGCACCAGTGGGCTTCCAGCAACTGTTTTCTCCACTAGAGTACCTGGCAGAGATTCCCTTTCAGTAGATCTGGCCCCTGCAAGGTGGGGGGGGAAGAAGGCCCTGCAAGGGGGGAACCTGAACACACTGCAGCTTGGCACACAGAGGCAGACAAAACGTGTAGTCATTACCTGCTCCCAAACACACAGTCATGCTGCAAGTCCTGGGAGGGGCCTCAGAGACCATCTCGTCCAAACCTCTCATTTTACAGATGAAGAATTTGAGGGCCAGAGAGATCACAAGATGTGCCCAAGGCCACCCAGCCAGTCAATGTCAAGGACAGCACTCAGGCCCTTGTTCCCTCCACTGCAGCAGTCCTCCTCTTACGCAGATGCCCAATTTAAGTTCTTCGTAACGGAGCTGATTTGTAACCTTCTCTGACTCTTGGATTGATAAAAGCTATGCCCCTCTCTCCACAAAATGACCCTACACACATTTTGCATAGATTCCAGGGGGTTCACAGGTCCTGTGTTAACAATCCCTAGGTTATAAGAGGAACAAAGAATGGTTCAACGAGAGGCTGACGGGGTGTCAAAGGAGACTCCACAGAAAGAGCAGGGCTCCCCAGACCTGGGGAAGAAGCTACGTTTTTCTCTTGACTCAACCAGACCAATGACATCACTGCTTTGTGTCCTATCCACAAGTGACCCTGAGCTACCACACAGGAACAAGGTGAAGTACCAGGTTAAGGAATGGAAAATTTTCCAAGAGTTGTGGAGGAAAGGAGAAACAGGCAGGCTCTTGTCTTGTCTCCTAAGAGATCCTGAAGCACAAATCTTGACCCTGAGCAATGACAGTGCCACAGGCTACCTACAAAACATCGTCACTAGTTCGACGTTACCACGTTTGCTTGGGGAAGGGAAGACTTCATAATTTATTTAACTTTCAAGGCAACAGTGGCTCAAATCAGAGAAAATAGAGGCAAAAGGGAAGAGACTATTCATTTGGAAATCAGAGCCAACACACCTTTCAAAGCCTTCTTGCCCTGAACTGGACCCTTCACTGAGGCTGTTCTCCCCAACAAAGAGCTCAATCACAGTCCAGAAATCCCCACCAAGATCCTTCACACAACACAATCTTCAGCTCCAACTCCAACAAGCTTTATAAATGCCTAAATGCTGCCCAAGGTCCTGAGCTACGTCCTGCCCCACTGAGTAAGCGGCCGAGAAGCCCCCAAAGTGACCAAATAGGAAGGAAAGGAAGACAAGACTCATTGCCACCAACCATAGGAAAGGACTGGGCAAAAGAATCCAAAGGGAACGTCAAGGATGCCATTTGCCTCTGGGAGACCAGGCTCTTGCGGGTCACTGGGCACTAGAGCCACTGGTCTTTCTGCCTGGAACTTCCTTGCCCCCGAGTCTTGTCAACCCCTCTTCCTCCTCCAGACCACATCTGAAACAAAACTTCCTCGGGAAATCCTTCTCCAGCACTTTACTACTCATTCTCACAGCACCAACATCTCCCCTTCATGCGCTCACCACAGCCTTGACTTCACATTTGTGTGTCTTTGTTTTCATCGAGGTCTTTCTCCCTGACCCCACTGGGAGCTCCTTGAGGGCAGGGCTGTCTGTTTTTGCTTACTGTTGTACTCCTAACCCGAAGCACTCAGACTAACTCATAAAAGACAGCCATCTTTGTGCAGGAGATGGCCACAAGGGCCAGGGAGAAAGGGAAAAGGAAGGTTCCCAGGCCAAGTGAAAAAACTGAGGGATGCAACAGCACTTGCAAGTCAGACCCTGGCCGCGCTGTTCCTTCTGCTGAGTCATGCTCACCTGGCTGGTGGTTTGCTTCATTTCAGCTTTATGTATTTATCTCGGCTTGCAGAGCATATCTCCATATTCATGGAAAATGCTACCCATCAACTAAATACGATGCTCTGAGACATGCCTGCTGGCTGCTAGCTAACCTTCAGGATAGCCTCCTGTAGCCAAAGAATAAATCCAATTCTTTGAGCACATGTACACTTTATCCGGGAAAATCCTCAAAACATCCGTCATCCTCCAATTCTCTATAATAAGGAACTTATAGCAAAGAACCCCAGTGGGAAGAATAATGAGGAGAGAGATTCAGAAATACCCCAGCCAGGTACCACTAGAAGCATCCCATTTGGGGATGTGTTCATGTGGCATACAAAAAGTCATGCTTTACCTCTTGAAAAGGACCAGGTTCTCCAGCTGACAGTTCGCTGCCTCCCAGATCCACCCTAGGAATGTTTTATGGCTTCTTATTTTAGTAGCCTACAGGAAAAACTGCTTTTATGGTTACTCCTTATCCTTTTCTAGGCAAACACAATGTCACATTGTCTCTGGCCAGGGTGCCTGTGCCTAAGCTGCTTCATCCATGAGGCAGGAATGTGCTCTACCATGTGTGCAGGAACAAGGATGCTAGAGAGTGGAATCCAGCAGGTCACGGGGTACCACAAGCCAGGCGGCCTGTGAACTCTCAGCCATGAGAAGTCCTACATAGAAAACCCAGTCAGGAGCTCTGGCCAGTGTCCATTCCAGGGCTTAGAATGTTTCAGCCTGCAGGCCTGGGGCCTAGGGGAAGACGGAAGCTCTGCTGCCCTCACTGACTACTGCAAGAAAACAGGGCTTCAGTTTCCTGACCCTGTGAACTCCAAGGGAAGGTTGGAGATGGGCACGAAGCGCATATGGACACAGAATTGGGAGGGGGGATGCTACACAGGCCTCCAGGTGCTCAAACAACTCAACACCATGGGAACGGGCACTATGAAGAGCACGATGGGCAACTCCCAAGGACAAAAGGAGCGCAGAGGTGGACAGAACAGATTGTCACGGATGCGCGCAGTACAGTGTGGTGGCCTGCTCCAGCAGCTCCTGGCAGCTGGCCACTGGCTATGGTGGGGATGCTGGCCAGTGAGAGTTAGCGAGGGCTGGCATTTGGGAAGGGACAGAGAAAGGAGCAGAGGCATTCAAAGTTGGTAACAAATGCACTGTTACAGTGCCATACTCGGGCATCCAAAACAGGTTGATGGACTCAGACAATTAGGAAGGCTCAAGGGCCTGGGGTGTATAATGAGGATAAAAAGAAAATTCCGCACAAGAGAGTTGTGAATGACATCCTTGGATAAGAGAAAGGGAGTGTTTACATTTTGAGATCCTGTAAGTAAACCAGTTCAAGTGATATGCCATTCACTCATGTACTCGTTTATTCATTCATTCATTCCACATATACATATATTGGGGGTCCTACTATGCACCTGGAACTGTGCTGGGAGCTAAAGACACAAAATCTATTTGGAGACATAAGGGATACCTCTGAAATCAAAGGCAACAAAAAGAGGAAGCCAGGGAATGCAACTTGGCAGCGTGGCCTGCAGGCCAGCACAGTGTTTGGTTTTGTTTTTCAGTGGCCTGTGAGTGCCATTGGGTGGAGCATGTGCTCCAACATCATTCCCACCAAAGCCTACAGCCCCACATAAGCTGCTGCACACATGTACTTACCCTGGCTAGAAGGCATTTGAGCCTGCAACCACTGGACTAGTGATTCTAATTTCTGGTCATGCTAATATTCTTCTATGTGCTATCAGGGAATACACGTTTAGCAAATGACTACTTAGCACTGACTACAGTGAGGATATGCAATGGGCTATCAAATGAGAAGCAGCCAGGTTTGAGTTGAGCACAGAAAACTGGGTAGGGTTTAGATATGCAGAGAGAGCAGGCAAGGGTACCTCTGCAAGCAAAGTCATTCCCATGGCCAGGGTGAGCATAATGTAAGCTTAGTGGCTTGGAAGTCCAGGAAGTATTTCACAGGTATAGGTGGGACCAGCTTGACTCAAGAGGAAAGTGCCTCTAGAGGAAGAAGAGAGAGATATGGTAGGACATCTGAAAAGAGGAAGGTAGGCGTGGCTATTTCCAAACCAAATTCAGTTCACCACTCACCTCTGCTCTTTCAGCTATAAAATCAAGAATGAGTGCTTGAAACCTAAGGATGGCATAGGCAGGAGATAAGCCAAATATTAACGAAATGTGTATGCTATGGTCCTATAAGCAGAACAACATTATTACCCATTATATAAAACTAAAGCACCTTGGGGCCCTGCCTGGGGATCTGGGGGCCCAGGGCATGGATCCAGGACCGGAGCACCCCCCACATCACCACAACCAGGCACACCACCAGTGCCAAGGGGCATACCAAAAACATCACATCCATGTGGGTGGCCCACCACAGCCACCACAGTAACCACGGCTGCTGTGAAAGCAGCTAGACGTCACAACCACCACACAGATAGTCCACCAGCCACTGGAGCGCATTGACACAAGGAGGGTCACCAGCAGAGACCAAAGAAAAGAAGAGGCTGTCTCTCTCCACAAAGCCCATTCCAGAGTGACAGAAGAAGCATCTGCTCCATGATAATATTGAGGGACCTGATCACACCTCTCAGCATTGGACGGATCATCTAGGCAACAAATCAACAGAGTAACCATTACTCTTTCAGAAGGAGAGAAGAAATCTAGGGTTATCAGTGGAGGGAGGCGGGGAGGGAGAGGGGGATAGAGAGAGATTGGACAAGGGGTATAAAGAATAAGTACAGTTTGTAACAAGATACATACTATTAATATTGATTTGATCAACATATGTCAACATTGAATCCCCAAAATATGTTTAATCAATTATGATTCAATATAAACAAACAAACAAATAAATAAATAAAAATAAAGCACTCCCAGTCATAGGTTTGGATCCCTATACTGGCCAGCTGCCAAAACCAAAAAATAAATTAAAATAAGTTTTAAAAATAAAATTAATGCACTATAGGCCCACACAAAAAACACAGTGAAATACCCCAGCTGCCCAACAGGAGTGTGCAGGCAATAGCATAGTGATTAGGAACACAAGCTGAAAATACACTGGCAAGCTGGGGGGAGAAAAGCATGCTACAAGCAATATGTTTATTAGGATACTATCTGGGGGTAAAAACAAATATGTATAAATGCATAGAAAAATTGGAAAAACATACTGTTTTAACCTCTCTTTTTTAACATGTTTTGTAAAAGAAGGAAATAAATTATTTAATGATAAAAGTAATAACACTACCTTTGCTTTAGGTAAGTCTTTTCATCTTCCAAAGCTTTTTCATACTTTCTCATTTTTACTAATTTAACTTTTACAGCCACTGTTAAACTGCTACTCAGCCAAACGCCTTCATGCCAAGCTACCTACTACACAAAATCCTGAAATCCATCTATCTACCCCCAAATAGACAACCTTTCCACTAAATGACCATCTTTCTTTAACCAATATCTTTGTTAACAGTCAAGTAACTGGTTTTCCCCAATTTGACAGAACAAAGACACATAAATCCATTTTTATAGCCAGAGGCTTTTTACAAGTAGTTTTAAGATGTGATGTTTAAGTTAATGATGCAATGTGGTAAGGTAGCATAAGCCATTCGTTAAACCAGGGGTCTAAGCCACACGTCCCAGGGCCTGGCTAAACTCGTTTGGCTGTGTGATGCTAAATACCTGCAGCAACAGTCCATTCCAACGCACATACTGCATTAAGGTTCCATGGTAAGACTGCGAGTTGCTTCCCCCGCCAACCATGCTCTTCCTTGGTAACAGACCCTGATTATTAGCTGGGCTCAATGCCACCCAGAGTAAAAGCCTCCACTTCCCAGCTCCTCTGCAGCTAGCCATGGCTATGTGACTACGTTCTAGCCAATTAATGCAAGTAGATGTCCTGGACTTCTGGGAAATTAATGGGAGCAGACTCAGCACAAGGGGCACTTTTTTCTGGGCTTCTGCATTTTCTCCTTCTTCAGGACTGTGACTTGGACCAAATAACCTGGGTTCCAGCAGCCATTGGGGACCATAAAACAATAGTGAAAATGCAAGCCATGTACTGGGATGATGCACTAAAACATAGGAGCCTGGGTCCCTGATAGCACTGTGAGCTGCCCTAAAATCCTCCAGACTTCTGTTCCAAGATAAATAAATTTATTTGTTTAGCTATTGTTCTTTTGTTTTGTTTTTTAGGTTATGTGCAGTCAAACCTAAACTTAATGCAGATTATTCTCATATATTAACATAGAATATAATATGCCAAACATGTTTCACTGCCAGTAAACAGCAAATTACTTTTTTAACTAGGTGACCAGGATAATAAAACATTTTAATAAGTCACTTTTTGCTGAGGCTTTATAACAGCTAAGTATTTATCACCAACTACTTTCTCTTTCACAAAGACAGCCCCCGTGTTCACATAATCTTTTCACTATTGGTTCAAAGTCAACCAACACATAATTCCTAGTATTCTGCCCTTACATGACAGTGACCAAAATTAAATTATCAGGAACCCCTAATAAAGAGTAAGGGAAACAGGCCAGTGTTCCCAAGTCTGCAAAACACAAAGAAGCTACGACTCCAAAACTGGAAGCAATGGGCAAAGAAGTGGCTTAACATTTCTAAAATGATTTTCAAGTTGTGCACACTGCAATATAATAAGAATGATGGTGTCACCAAAGCTCATACTGGATATAAATAATCCCAGGCACATATCCACCCACAAACAAAAACCAAGGAGCTACTCTAACTCACATGTGAGGTTTACAGCAGGCATCACCATCAGCACCAACCATGCAGTCCAATGGACCATGTGCATTTCCGGGCATCAATAGTCTTGACAATTTCCTTTAAAATACTACCTTATACATAAGTCTAACTCCTGCCACAACACACTACACCTGAAGGCTCCCCCTTGGCAATCCTAAAACCCATATACGGACAAAGAAAGGGCCAGAGCTTTGCTCCTGCATAACAGAATGACAGGTCTCGCACCCTCTCCTGCAAACAGCAGAACTTTGGCAAGGCAGCGGTGCCTTCACTCCCAAACACAAATCTCACAAAAGGTAAAAGCTCGTATGTATAGCTTGAAATTACATTCAAATTTCAAACTTCATCAAGGAAATGACTAACTTTTACAATTCTATTATCCTAGCTTAACTTTGTAAATGGGCTCAATTATGTAACAAATAAAAATAAAGCACTCCCAGTCATAGGTTTGGATCCCTATTTTTTTTTTTTTTTTTTTTTTTAAAATAAATTAAAATAAGTTTTTTTTTTTTTATTTTT
>NW_007726738.1:264873-273408 GCF_000696425.1 Galeopterus variegatus
CCGCTCACTGGCTGAGCGAGGCGCGGGAGCGACACCAAGGGTTGCAATCCCGTTGCCGGTCCCCGGTCCGGTGCGGGGGCAACACTGAGGGTTGCGATCCGTTGCCGGACACGGAAAAAGACAAAAGACAAAAAAATAAAAAATAAATAAATAAAAATAAAAATGTCTGGAAGAATATGCTAAACATAATAGTTGTTCTCTCTAAAGCATTATGGGTTACCTTTCTCTTTTTTTTAATCTGCGCTTTCTAATTTTTCTATAAACACTTACTTCTTACATAATTTTAAAACGTATTTTTTAAAGTAAACGGGTTCATGACAGCATCAACAGGAAAATAAGCCACATCTCAAACAGGTCAGAACAAAACAAGTCTGAAGGATTTCCAGGCTCAAAGCTGAAGAATGCAGAGAGAATGAAGTCCCTGGAGCTGGTGCCACCCCCAAAGTCCTTCTGCTCAAATGCCCTCCTCTTTGGGACGGGATGCTCAAAGCAATTTTAAGCACATACCACTGAGCAATTGCATCCTCTACCACTCGGTTTAGGTGAGAGAGAGCACAAACTATAACACAAAAGAAGCATATTCCTGCTGATCCAGCCAATGTGAAAGACTGAAGTTTCTCCCAAATCACCATTTAATTATATCTAATACTTGCTTTAACAATCCAGTTTATGGATTTTACATGTTTAATAAACAGTTCCCTGCTATTAAACACTAGGCAGTTATGGCAATTAATTAATAACACCCCTGGGCTACCAGGAGGTCTATAATACTTCCAGACAGGTTGTGCTCTCCAAACTGACATTGCCATCTGAATTAGCTCACAATTTAAACAACATGCCTTCTCTTGTTATAGTCCCTTCTCTTGTGGGTACCTCGGGTTGAGATGTGTAAGCAGAAATTCAAAAGGTGGTATAGGTTTCCTTTACCTGTTATTCCACAAAGAAGAAAATCCCTTTTGTGATTACTTACACACTTTCCTCAAGTGGCAAAACAAACCTGTATGATTTTTTGCACAGCGCATCCTTGCCTGCCAACCTTGCCTGCTAATATGAGCTCAGAATTATCCCAAACCCCTAAGGTGCCTCATTCCTCTCTTCCTGAACCAATTTTTTCTGGCACTCAACTCAAGGATGGAATGTTTTTAATCCATGAGTTTCACTGCCCGCTCAGGTTCCACTGGGAACCCACTGCTGCTGAAGCCATGGACTGAGTCTGAAACTGCTCTTAAGCCCTGCAGCTCCACCCTGCATACTCACTGTTGCTGGACTTAAGGTCGCGGTGGATGATGGGGACAATTGCCTCATCGTGTAAGTAGTTCATCCCTCTGGCAATCTGCACAGCCCAGTTCACCAGGATGTCTGGGGGAATCCTTTTCCCAGATAGCACTCTATTCAAAGGCCCTCCACGGGCAAACTCCATGACCAAGCAGAGGTTGGGTTCCTTCAGACACACACCCCTGAGGGCAATGATGTTGGGGTGCTTCAGCATGGCGAAGAGCTTGGCCTCTTGGCGAACATTCTCTATGGTCTGGCTGATGTCCTCATCGGGGTCATGGCGAGCTGCTTTCACGGCAACCTCATCCCCTATCCAGAAAGCACGATAGACCTTCCCAAAGCCCCCGATGCCAATAATCTCCTCCAGCGTTAGCTCCGTAAAATCAATTTCTAACACTGAGAGAGAGAAGAAAAAAGAAGCAAGTCAAAAAACATCCCCCAAACACCATTTAGCCATCCATTTACCTGAATGGGTGTTTATGCATATCTATGAAATATAAATCCCAGTTGGAAAATCATGAAGAATCTTGTACCAAGACTATTTTAACTAACATTGGGGGAGATCCTTTTTTTGAGACTTACTCAGCTTTACTGAGTGTTTGGTGGTGAGAAACACACAACCCAGTACCAAGGCAAGATGCAGAACAGCCAAAATGTAGTGCAAGAAGAGCTTCTGTAGAAGTACGACCAGAGGACGGGAAACATCCTTGACTCCCACAGCATGACAGAGTTAAGAGGGTGAGTGGGGGAAGGATTCTCTGGGAAGGCAATATTTGAAATGGGCCCTAAAGAATGGGTAGGAGTGATGTCATCAAGCAACGAAGGAAATCAGGGTGGAGAAGGACAACAGAACAGAGGGAAGGACATGAGCAAGAACATGGGGCACGAGAGTAAACAGTGAGTATATCAGGAATTGCAGGGAGTCCAGAGTGGCTGGATTACATGCATTAGGATAGGAGATGAGGCTCAGTGCCTTGTTGGGGGTAACCACGTTGTGAAAAAATTTAAAGCCATTCTGAGGGACTTGAACTTCACTCTGCAAACAACAGGAGTCATCTATCTTTTAGAAGGGGACTGTTGTTAGACCTGTGACTTAGAAAGGAAACCAACTCTGGCGGTCATGTAGAATATAGCCTGGAGGACAGAAAGCCTGCAGCAAAAGAAACCATGTTGGAGGCCACTGCAGCACGAGGTCTGCACCCAGCAGTACTGAATATGGGGGGTGTGGGTCACCCTGGGGGACTTTCAGAACTCAGTTCTACCAAGACCTGGTGAGGGAGATCTTTGGGAAAGGAGCCTCTAGGAAACATCTTACTCCAGCAGTCACTCGTGTCCCAGTTCAACCCCCAATGGTTCCCATATCACAGCCAACCACTCACTCTCCTTCCTGAATCCAGAGTTTGAATCTAAGGTACTTCATTATATCTTTAGCTCTGTTTGGAAAGGCATCCATGGATAGACAATAATAGCTACCAGTGAATGTAAATGTTGGGCTAGATACGGTGTTAAGTGCCAAATGAGCAAAGTGCTATTGTATGTTTCTTGCACGAAACCCTGTTCTCTACCTTTTCAATCTCTTTTGTCCTTACCTGGCTGATTCACACGATCCCTCAGGTCTGTATTTAAATACCAATTTCACAGAAGAATGTCTCTAAATGAGGTCAGGCCCCTATCAAACTCTTCTGTAGCAGTCTCCATTTTGTAAGAATCATCAAGGTTACAATTACTTAATTACTTGTTCAGTGCCTGTCACCTGCTAAGCTGTGAGATCCACAAAGGCAGAGATTCTGTCTGCCTTACTCACCACTGTACTCGCCATGCCAAACACTTAGTAGGTGACCAATATATTGTTGGAATAAAATGAAAAAAAACTACCTCAGAAGGAAATAAACCAAATTCAGATCTTCAAAAAGAAAAAAAAATTGAATTGGGCCTTCTGAAACAAACACAGAATAATAACACGTTACTAAAAACTAAGAAAATAAAGATATATTTGTGAACTTTGGGCAAGATCAAAAGAGGAACTGCCCACTGCACGCTGTTCCTTCCTTACCTAGCCAGCCCCATGACACTCTTGTTTTCCATTCAGATACCGGTGCTGCTAAAAAAAAATCCGTTCTTGCTTAATTATAGCACTTGTATCCTATCTGGGGCTAATATTCATTTGTATTTTGTAATGCAACTGGCAGTCTGCACAAAGAAAACTCTTAGGAAAAGTTAGATGGACTGTCTTTAGGTATATGAAAAGTACAGCCCATCTTGACTCCAAAAGTTCCAATTGCTCAAAAGGTTGTTGCCTCATCTGGTGGTCTTCCTAAAGAATAAATGGTGTGGCAGATATTGCAGATGAGCAATTAGCATCCATTCCAAAATCCTTCTAGCATGTCTTTCAGTACTACAAAGGTCAGACAGCTAAAACTACATTTCCCAGACTCCCCTTCAGCTAGAGTTCTGGATGCAAATTAGGTTCTGCCAATCAGATGCAGAAGATTTGCAAGGCAGAAATGAGATAATGACCATCTTCTTGCTGCTTCTCCTGGCAAGCACAGCTGTGGAGAAGTGGGGTTTTTCTGCAACAGCATGTCAGTGTCCAATCACTAGCTCTGTGGATGTAGAGAGGAATATTTCATGGACAAGCAGTTGCCTACTCTTGGCTGAAGAGACATCAAGGTGTTCTTGAAGTCAACAGCTTCAATGGCAGCCCCTGAATCTGTACCTTTCCTATTAGAGAAGTAGCAGTTCCCCTGGTAGGCCAGTTCTGCAATGTTCTGGGAATTATTTTCAGGTCCAACTGAGAGCCTCTTCTCCCAGCCCTTCCAACAATTCTGTAAGCATCTAATTTTCTGTGCTAAATCCTCTTGCTTAAAATAGCTTGAGTGTTTCTGAGTCCTAAAATGAATCCTGACTGATTAGTTCTTTTTGCCTGATGTCATCTATTCTCTTGCTTAAAATAGCTTAAGTGTTTCTGAGTCCTAAAATGAATCCTGACTGATTAGTTCTTTTTGCCTGATGTCATCTATATGAATGAGAAAAATATGCCTATGTTAAAGAAAAATTAGAAAACCTCTTGGAGAAATAGGTAAGTTATGTTAAGAGTCTTTTGGTCATGGAGGAAAGAAACATTCACTTTTTTCTAACAGCTTTTTACACTGATGAAAAATAGGTGCCTATTTAACGAATTTGTATTTATCTTATTTCCTCAACTGAGCATTTGAATTCTCCTTAATGGAATTAACTGTTGTATTTTCTTTCTCTTAGACTCTCCCTTCTTTCCTCTGGTCTGAAGCATGGTTGTGAACACAGTTGGCGTTAAACATTTATTTAAGTGCGTGAGGGTTTAAAAGATGTGATTCAGAACCAGGGTGCTGAAAGGACAGCTCCTCTGGTGGCGTCTCACAGAAGACAGAAAATCTCCGTGGGGAAGGGAAAGCAATAATATCTCTTTTGGTAGAACATAAAATCTCAGTTTTTTCCTATTTAGTTAAGGAAATATTATGACCTGCCTTCAAGAAAAGTATGGAACTTTCAGACAGATAAAAGACAGAACCCACGAGGAAGGTGGAGGCAGACTTACTTTTTCCTTCCCTGCTATGAAGTCTCTTTGGATAGAGACTAAGGAAGTAGACTTTTGGTTGCAGAGGCTATGTGGGCTCTCCTTCCCTTCCCTTCTACATACAGTCAAGACCCAGTTTTAAGTAAGAATCAGGTCAAGTTGCATTCGGCACATTTTTTAGTTTCTGTGGAAAAATATTTCCAGGAATATCAAAAACAAAACCTTATTTCTTTCATTTTTGAAGTCAAGATTCTCTCTCAATTGTGTGCTTGAAAACTGAATGTATAGGCACTTTTTGATGGGTTCTGGGCAAGTTACTGATACATACCTAACTCATTTAAAAATCTTAAGTACATAGGTAAATACTCACACATTCTTATATTTCTAGTGGCTGTAGGAAAAAAGAAGTGTAGGGGCCGGCCCGGTGGCGCACTGCTATAGTGCGCCGCTTGGGAGCGTGGTGGCGCTCCCGCAGAGGGTTCGGATCCCACATACAGACTGGTTCCCGCTCACTGGCTGAGCGAGGCGCGGGAGCAACACCGAGGGTTGCAATCCCGTTGCCGGTCCCGGTCCGGTACGGGGGCGACACTGAGGGTTGCGATCCGTTGCCGGACACGGAAAAAGACAAAAAAAAAGAAAAAAGAAGTGTAAATTAATAACTTTAGTGTACACCCTGTTTAAAAAAAGACACAATTTTCTTGTAAGAGAAACTTTTCTTTAATACCTAGGATTATATCACCCAAGATGAGAAATGTGGAACGGTACATTTTTCTTCTTTTACTAAAATAAAGAAGATGGGCAAGCTCCTGGGTTATTTATATTTGTCCTCCATGGACAGCTATACTCCAATACCTACATTGGAGGGAATAAAAGCACTATATAAATATAAGATGCTTTATAATATCACTATTATATATTTTTCTTTGTCACAAGATCTAGTAATTTCTCCTCCTTCTGTTTTGATAAAGTTAGAAACAAGTTTTTCACTTTGAAAGCAATAATATAAAACTAAAACTGAACATTATTGCTTGACTTAGAACCTTCTATTCACGATCTAGAACATAATGTCACAATACATGCCCCAGAGGGGAAGTTCAAAAGGGTATCTCCAAGGAAGAGTTGTCAGTGGATCAATTTTATTTCAAGTCTTGGGAGACAAGGTTTGTCAATCACTTTACTGTCTGAGTGACACTAACTGAACTGGTGCCCAGAGCACACAGATCAGACATGCACCTGTCAGCAACTGCCTGTGGTCATCTTTACCAAAGCACTGCACTGAATTTTTCTTGTTTTTCTTTGCAGCTGGCCAGTACAGGGATCTGAACCTATGACCTTGGAGTTAGTTATAAGGCTGTGCTCTAACCAACTGAGCTAATTGGCCAGTATGAAATTTTATATGTATATCACCAGTCTCCCTCATGTGACTTACAAGCACTTCCTTATTTTATCATCTTTTTTTTTTTTTTTAAGATGATCAGTAAGGGGATCTCAACCCTCGACCTGGTGTTGTCAGCACCACACTCTCCCAAGTGAGCCAAGGGCCGGCCCCTATTATTTTATCCTTTCTTTATCTCTGGTACTTGACACAGTGTCTGTCATTCACTAGGTACTCAATAATTAGTTTTTGACAGGAATTAAATTTTTTGAACTATCAAGAATTTACTCCAGTCAAGATCAGAACTCCTGATGAAGTCAAATCAAAGAATTTACCAGGACCTTCAAGTGTCATGTTCTTTGAGTCAATCTTTCAATAAGCATAAGGCACTTCCTGTACTTTCTCATCATCTGGGTTTGAGATTTAGAAATCTACTCTATCCAAGGTAACTTTTGTTACAATAAAGATTAAGTCCTAGCCACCTAATAGAGAAGGAGCTTCCAATGTAGCACATTGTAGACATGTCTTGCTCTCAGTGGATAGGTTCTTTCAGCCTGAATCACATTTACTCCTGCTAGCTCTGACAGCCAGGAACATAGGATATTTTTAAAAAATTGAGTCCCTTGTTGGTTAGAGCACAGCCTTGTAATAATACCAAGGTTAAGGGTCCAGATCCCCATACCATCCAGCCACCAAAAAATAAAATAAAACCAAAACCATTAAAAAAGAAAAAAAGAAACTGAGCTCCTGCTCATGAGCCTCACATAGCTCTTCTACTCTGACATTAGCTGTTCCTAAAAATAAAATCACAAAACATCACTCACAGAAAACCTCAAACTCTGACTTACATTTAAAACTAGTTTTCTAACATGCCAGGCTATTCATATGTCTTCCAATAAATGACCAAATTCATTTTCACTATTTCAAAACACTATCTTAGCCTTCATCTTACCAGTACCAGCACCAAAATGACAAAGCACCTGGAAACAATTTAGAGTTATTTGCCACTTCCAGGCATTACAAAGATTAAAATGCAGAAATATGAAGTTTTAAATAGAATGAAAGAGAGAGAAAGAAAGGGAACTAAAGATTTGAACATCAGTCTGACAATCAAAATACCAATGGGGGGAAAAAAGCAGAAAAACAAGGAAAGAGGATATGATTTCAATATTAAATGCTGGTATTTAAAAAACACCTTAAAATAAAGTAACACAATTGCTCAGGTGAAAATAAGTTACAGGGCCAGAAAGATAACTGTTGTAAATGAAATTTTAAAACTATTATATTTAGGGGGCCGGCCCGTGGCTCACTCGGGAGAGTGTGGTGCTGATAACACCAAGGCCCCAGGTTCGGATCCCATATAGGGATGGCCGGTTTGCTCACTGGCTGAGCGTGGTGCTGACAACACCAAGTCAAGGGTTAAGATCCCCTTACCAGTCATCTTTAAAAAAAAAAAACAAAAAACTATTATATTTAAAATTGACCCTTAGTGATGATTTTTCTGAATCAGCTAAGATGCAAAGTATACAAAATAAGGAATAAACAGTAATCAATACATATTTTTTATCAAATACCTTTTTAACAGGGGCAATACCTTCTTAACAGGGAAAAAAATTACAAAAACTTTCAAAAAGAAAATAGTGTAAACTGCACTAGGAGACACATATTTATATCTTTCTTCAATCTAGTATAATTGATTAAGGAATTCTAACGGCAATTTAACTTCTTTGAAAAAACAATGGACACTTCATTATAGGGTGTGGAACAGGGGCTCCTGAGAAATTGATGAAAACCAGGACACTGGGAGAAAGGCCCTGAGAGGGACCCCCGGGCATGGTCCCCCTGAGATTTGGCCAGTTCCAAATATAGGAAAGGATCTAGGGTGAGAAGAAAGGAGAAAATGTATTGTCTGAACAGCCTGGCTGTCAAGGGACTGGGATTTAGCCACTGTACCTTGTACTCCTGATCTCTCATGGGAGAACGACATACTTTTCCCTCTCTAATCATCTCTCCACCCATCACTTGCCCCCCATCCCACATACACACCCTTCTTAGCACATTATACAGTGAGACTCCTATAGGTACAATTTCTGAGATCCAAGAAATCGACAAGACATTTCAAAGGCACTTCAGCCTTGAGTTAACACACGCTTCCGGGACTTGTGAGCCAGTCCGGCCCTAGGGAGACACCCCCATTTCTTTCAAAGCAAATGTCTTCAAGGGGCGGGGACAGGAGGTAGACGGTTCCTCATTTGGGGACTAAGGTTATGACAGTAACCACCAGCTTGCCTGGAATCCTTCCAGACTGGGGCCGGGGGGGGGGGGGGGGGGG
>NW_007726738.1:273418-277490 GCF_000696425.1 Galeopterus variegatus
TGCCCGCCTGCCCGCCTGCCCGCCTGCCATTGGCCGCGGCCGGCCCGTGCGCAGGTTCCTCCCGACCCCCAGCGCCGTCGGCGCCCCGCCTCGCGTCCCCGCCCCCTTGGCGGGATGTCTGGTTCTCAAACCCCGGGTGAACCCATTTCTCTCTGTCATTGGCCCGCCGCGGCTCCAGCCATTGGTCCCCGGCACCTGTCCATTTCCCGGGAGAGTTCAACAGCTCCCGGCAGGAGGAGGCTCCGGCCCCATTGGGTGCGCGAGGAGGCGAGGGTGGATCCTAAGAGGTAAAGACTGAGAAGGCCGGAGAGGAGGCCGCTGCCTTTGTCTGCCGTGGACCGGTCGGGGCTCCACTCGGCAGCACTGGTGCTCTTCATCCTAAAGGGGCTTCTGAACGTGAGCAGAGGAGAAGCGAGCCGGGCTGTACCCCAGAGAGATCTCTTTGGTCCCCAGCTCCCTTTTACGGCTGGATTCTCCCCTCTCCTGGATCTGTCTCTGCCCCGGTCCAACCTGGTGGATCAGCTTCCGCCCCCCCCCCCCCCCCCCCCGCCCCCCCGAGAGGAGGCCGCTGCCTTTGTCTGCCGTGGACCGGTCGGGGCTCCACTCGGCAGCACTGGTGCTCTTCATCCTAAAGGGGCTTCTGAACGTGAGCAGAGGAGAAGCGAGCCGGGCTGTACCCCAGAGAGATCTCTTTGGTCCCCAGCTCCCTTTTACGGCTGGATTCTCCCCTCTCCTGGATCTGTCTCTGCCCCGGTCCAACCTGGTGGATCAGCTTCCGCCCCCCCCCCCGATCCTGGACCCCTTCCTCTTCTATTTAAGCCTTTTAAGTCCATTGTAACGTTCATTAGAAGAACTCTGAAAACTATGGTTCTCGCCTTTATGAAGAGATCACCCTTTCCTGGGTTCCCGTAAGGAGAGATTCCAATACTATCGTTTTTTCTAGATGGAATTTTCTAGAACTCAGAAAGGCGGGAGACCACCTTACTGGGCTTCAAACTGAGGCTGGGAAAGCTGTCGTGAAGTGGCCTTGGTCTCTCTGAAGAGAATAACTTTGCTACAACGCTTGGGTTTCCTTCGCCTGGTGGAACTGCACCTCGGATCATAGTGACGTCTATAGAGATAAGAGAACCAAAGCAGAATACATCCAAGCCCCTGCTGCAGTTCATGAGCAAGGGCCGACCTTTTCCCGTATCCCTCTGTTATACTCCATTTTTCAAACATTCAGAAAGAATGCGATATGTGGCCCCTATTTCTTCTGATTTAATCCTATCATAGCAATGTCGATTTCCAGTGAGAAAGGTTCTCTGATATTTCATAACAAGCCAATGCTGGAGAATCTAGTCCAATCTCTACCAAACTGCTTTACCTCTTCCTCTTCTGTGGTAGGAATAGATGCGATTTATTTAGCAAGAGTTAGTGCTTCACTGGGTATTCTTTTTGTATAACTTTAGTTTGGGGGTTATTATTGGATGAACTGAAGACAGTGAGGCAGTTTGAAGAGAAGACCGGGCAGCTGCATGGCCTTGGACAAGTGCTTACCACTGCACTGCGGTCTGCTCATCCTTAAAGTGAGGGCAGTGGATTGGCAGATCTCTTATGTTCTAGAACCACATTCTGTGGTTTGCACAGGAATATGGCTACACTGTGTACCTAGGCATCCCATGCATTTGAGCCTTGAAGAAGAGGGATGAGACAGCGTTGTTCTAAAGAGCATCCAGAGTAGATCTTGAGAAAGAATTTCTGAAGTAAATACCCTAAAATAATGTTCAGGTTCTTATTGTACATGGGATCAATGAACTGGAAAAGATATGATGAGTCTGAGTAAATTCTGCAAGTTTTGTGGAAGACAAAACCATTCCACCCCTAAGCACAAGAGAGCAGGGGAGTGGGGGTAGAGGAACTTAGTGTTTTTGGAAAAAAGATCATAAGAAAAAAGATAAAATTTTAATTTTAGGGGAAAAGGGAGTTTTAACAAACTTGGTGTAGACACAGTGAGAAACAAAAAAAAAAAAAAGAGAGAGAAATGTCAGTGGTGGGTCTCTTTACGTAGTAGGATTATGAGTAACTGGGTAATTTTTGTTGTCATTTTGCTTCTCTGTAATTTTGTATGTTCTCCTATATAGTTTTGTGGATTTCCCCCTTACCTGGGAGAGGGAAGGAGGAAAAAAAAATCCTTGATCCCTTTCAATAGGAAAACTAATTCCCTGTACAATTTAAATCTTCAGTACCATAGCATGTGTTTAGGACCTCATGAAGAGTCATTCATCAAACATTTCAACAAGTCATTCAATGAGTAAGTGCTGGGAATTCAAATGAGGGAAGATCCTTCAGACTGAAGTTGTCTGGCAGGGCTTCAGGGAAGAGGCAGACCCAGAACTGGAGGTGTCTGGAGTTGGGCAGGGAAAACCCTGTGTTCAGGAAAGGTGGAAGGTAGTGGACACAGCCACGGGGGAAAGTGTGCAAAGGTGGGCCAATTCGGATGGAATAAAAAGATGAGAAAGAACTCTGAGAAAATAGGTTGAAACCAGATTGTAGACGGCATTGTAATTACTTGATTCACACTAGTAATTATTTGATTATTTGTAATTATTTAATGTTCCGTATGTTCACCATAAGGACAGGGACAGTCTGTCTGGTTCTACATACTTTTTCCAGCACCTAGAAAGTGCCTAGCACGTAACTGACTCTCAGTACATATTTGCAACAGAATGACTGATTTGAATACCAGGCTTAGAAGCCTGGGTTTTGTTTAGCAGATAAAAGGTTATCACTGAAAGGTTTTGAGCAGGGCTATGAGATGATATTACCTTCACTGAGGACTAGAATAGATGATGAATGGATGAGATGCGTGAATTGGGCATTGAAGGATGTGTATGACTTAATTAGTAGAGAATAGCAGATGTGAAAATAAAAATTAATGTAGTGGGTAGCAATAATAGAAATTCCAGCTGGAGAAGAGGAGAGAGTGCAAAAAGGAAGGATGGAAAATAAAACTGACAAAATAAAAGAAGTGTAGATTCTAAAGAACTTTGAAAGCCCAGTGGAATTACCAAGATTTTACCATTATTAGGTCCTTGAGCAGGGGACTGACAAATGTTACCTGAAAAAAGAACATTTTTTTCTACCACACTGCAAAGTATAGCGTAAGGCAGGGAGAAAATAACACCAACCAGTGATGTAAGTTGGCACTAGGCTTAAGTCAACCGATCATGGTTTATCCTGGCTCTGTCCTTTAAAAACTGTGTGGCTTTGGGCAAGATACCTGTTTGAACCTCGGTTTCCTCATTTTTAAATAGGTGTAATAATAGAACCTGCTTTTTATGGATGTTTATAGGATTAAATGGGACAAGATGTGCGAAAGCATGCTGCTTAGCACCCAATGAATATTCAACCTATTTGTTTCCTTCTTTCCTTTGTGCATCACCCTCAGAAACACCCTTTAATTGCACCCTAGAAAACTGCAGAGGCCTCTTGACTGCACATTGAACTTTGGGTTTTCCCCTTAAAAAAAAAGGAAGGAAGTATAGAAAAAGGAACAGAGAGGAAAGGAAAGGAGAAAAGAAGGGAGAAGGGAAGGAAGGGAAGGGAAGAGAGATGGAAGACAAGGAAGGAAGGAAAGGAAAAGAGAGAGGAAGAGAAAAAGGGAAAGGGGGAAAGAGAGAAAGAAAGAAAAAGATAAAGAGAGAAAGAAAGAAAAAGATAAAGAGAGAAAGAAAAAGATAAAGAAAGAAAGAAAAGAAAAATAAAGAAGGAAAGCTAGTAACATAGATTGAGGGTGAAGAGTCTGGGGCTTGGATTCAGGCAAACCCCCCTGTACCCCAGATTGCTCACCTGGAAATTAGGGATAATAATACCTATCTCTCTGGCCTGCTGGAATGATTGAATGACATGACACACATTATGTGCTTAGCACAGAACCTAGCACGTAGCTACTGTTGTTATTATTTGAGCCTAAAATATGACTTAGTAAATGAATGTCACCTCTTCCTTGGTTCTTTTGGGAAATATTTTAAATCAGTTTTTTGGTGTTAAAATCCCTCAAGTGGACATTGATCTTTTCTTTTTTTTTTTT
>NW_007726738.1:277677-280749 GCF_000696425.1 Galeopterus variegatus
GAAATATTTTAAATCAGTTTTTTGGTGTTAAAATCCCTCAAGTGGACATTGATCTTTTCTTTTTTTTTATTTAAAAGATGACCGGTAAGGGGATCTCAACCCTTGGCTTGGTGTTGTCAGCACCACGCTCAGCCAGTGAGCAAACCGGCCATCCCTATATAGGATCCGAACCCGTGGCCTTGGTGTTATCAGCACCGCACTCTACCGAGTGAGCCACGGGCCGGCCCAACATTGATCTTTTCTAAAAGAGTCAGCCCACCCCTCTCACCTGTCACATTATCCCATTTCAGGCAAGGAGCCTCACTTCCTGATTCATAAGTTCCATTTGCATCAAGTGAGTTTAGGTAAATGGTTTGGGAGGGTGTGTGGTAGGGCTCATGGAGCAGAAGTTTTGGAGTAAACGACTCAGGTTCAAATGCCTGATCTACTAGTCATGACTTTGAGGGAGGCACTTCACCTCTCTGAGCCTCTGTTTCATTATTCATTAAATGAGATTGTGTAAAATGGGGTTGTTGTGAGGATTAGATGGGGTAAGTTCCTTCTGGCAGTACCTAATACCTAATAGGTGCTTAATACATTGTAAATGTTCTTATTGCAATCAATAGTATTTTAATTCCTGTCCTCTAAGAGCTAACGTGGCTTGAAACATCAAATGGTAAGAAATCTCCCCTCCTTTCTTCTTCTTCCTCATATCTCCAATGAAAACCTCAGTTCAGAAAAGAAGTAGACTATGGGAGCTGTTTAAAATGTCACATCTCTGGAGAGTGAGTTGCATTTTAACAGTGACCAGAGCCTTTGATCAAGAAGTGAAGGTCAAACAGATTGTCTGCTTCATCCAGCCTGGTTGCAGAGTGGGCCCATGGGACAGCTCTCTGTGAAATCACAACCCAGCTTATGACCACTGGGTCTGCAGGGACTTCATTTAAGCCTTTCAGTCAAAAAACCCAAATATGTCCAATCAAAAGAAGAGAGATTCCATTAAAGAGAAAATTTCCGTACATTTGGGGTTTTTGAAGAACATGTAATGACTGGGAAAATGATCACATAAAATGAAAAGAAAAAAAAAACCATAGAAACCTGTTGTAATTTAGGGCCGGCCTGTGGCTCACTCGGTAGAGTACGGTGCTGATAACACCAAGGCCACGGGTTTGGATCCTATATAGGGATGGCTGGTTTGCTCACTGGCTGAGCGTGGTGCTGACAACACCAAGCCAAGGGTTGAGATCCCCTTACCAGTCATCTTTAAAAAAAAAAAAGAAATCTGTTGTAATTTTAAAATAATTTTTAAATAAATTTCATAAAGAGAAATAACTGTATATGTAATATATCCCTAACTTTATGGAAAATATATAAAGCATTAATATTATTGAAAGAAATAGGGGCTGGCTAGTTAGCTCAGTTGGTTAGAGTGCAGCATTATAACACCAAGGTTGAAGGTTCGGATTCCCATATCAGCCAGCCACAAAAAAAAAAAAGGAAAAATATATCAAAATGTGAGCAGCAATTATCTCCAATATAGATGATGAGGGTAGGAGTGATTTTTTTTCTTTGCCCTGTACTATTCAATATTTTCTACCATTAAAGTGTACTGATTTTCAGGCTGGCCAGCTAGCTCAGTTGGTGCTGATAACACCAAGTTACAGGGTTCCATCCCTGTACTGGCCAGCTGCCAAAAAAAAAAAAATACACACAAACAGAATGTACTGATTTTCTTTTTTTTTTTTTTTTCCCTTTTTGTCTTTTTTCGTGTCTGGCAACAGATCGCAGCCCTCAGTGTTGCGCCCGTACCGGACCGGGACCGGCAACGGGATCGCAACCCTCGGTGTTGCGTCCGCACCTCGCTCAGCCAGTGAGCAGGAACCGGTCTGTATGTGGGATCCGAACCCTCGGCGGGAGCGCTGCCGCGCTCCCAAGCGGTGCACTGTAGCAGTACGCCACCGGGCCAGCCCCCTGATTTTCTAATTAGAAAAATATATTGGACATAGAAAGGCAAATACCACATGATCTCAGTCACATTGTGGAATCTAAAAAAGTCAACTCATAGAACAGAGAGTAAAATGGTGGTTACCAGAGAGTGGAGAATGGGGGGGATGAGGGAGATGCTGGCCAAGGGACACAAAATTTCAATAAGTTCAAGAAATCTATTGTACATCATGGTGAATATAGTTGCAGGCTGAGCATACCTAATCTGAAAATCCAAAATGTGAAATGCTCCAAAATTTGAAACTTTTTGAGCACCAACCTGATGCCCTCTCTGGTCCCAAGCATTTTGGATAAGGGATACTCAACCTGCAATAGTGACAGTGAAGATGATGTTGTTAACACTGCAGAAAAACAATGCCTATAGACAACATGGTGAAAATGTGGTGTGATGGGCTTATTGAAGGACTAGAGTAGCGTGCATTTATAACAGAACAAGAAATCATGTCAGTTTATAAAATCAAAGAGAGACTTCTAAGACAAAAACTGTTGTTAGTGAGTCATATGACTCTGAAGGAAACATTTAAAAAGGAATCCAGCAGAATGCCTCCTCATCCCTAGAGGACCCACTTCCCGGTCCCTCTACTGCTTCTGATATTTCTTCTCACCTAAAAAAAAATAAAATACAGTGTAACATTTTCATCAAAACACAGCCTACTAGATGGAGATGGAAAGCCTGCCCTTGCTTGTAGTTGCTGTCGTTTAACAGCTGTCGCAGGTGTGCTGGTGCTGCGACTCTACTGCTTAGTTACCCTGAACGCATTATTTTCTCACTGTGTCAATGGTATGTCATTTTTTTTTTTTTACTGTTAAGTATTTACACGGGAATAGGTGTAAGAAAATGATTGCTTATCGGAAGCATATAAATTCAGAGACAGGGATAATGGTGATGCGAGCCAGTTACAGATTGTCCACATGGGTGGCCGAGGTAGTGACACCTTTGCTTCCTGATGGTTCAATGTACACAACTTTGTTTCAGGCACAATATTATTATTCTTTTTTATTTTTTATTTTTAAAAGATGACCGGTAGGGGGATCTCAACCCTTGGTTTGGTGTTGTCAGCACCACGCTCAGCCAGTGAGCAAACCGGC
>NW_007726738.1:281844-282901 GCF_000696425.1 Galeopterus variegatus
CACCAAGATCCAGGGTTGGATGAACCTGCCAGCTGCCAAAAAAAAGAGAGAGAGAGAGAGAGAGAAGTAGTGGGAAAAAATCCCTCATGCAATATGATCACAAATGTATGTTTTTCTATGTGTGTGTAGTATCAAAATCTTTTTTTTTTTTTTTCCAGGTTGCTGTGACTCAGTATCAAAATCTTAGTTATGTCTGAGCTAAGTGGTAGAATGTGGGTAATTTTTATTGCCTTCATTTTACTTTACTTTCTATATGGCTAAAATAACCATGTAATGAATACTTTTGTAACTAGAATAAATAACTACAAAATCACTTATTTTTTATATTAATGAAATAAATTTCAAACTGAAAGTATTATAGTTAGCTGGAGAGATGGTAGAGGAGGGAAATAACCCAAACCTGTGGATAACAGTAAGAATAATGTAAATAAGAATAACGATAATGGCTACTATTAATTGAGGGCTTACTGTGTGCCATGCACTGTGCACAATCTTTTTTATTTATCAGAGGCTCTTCCGAGTGAACAAAAAGTTCCTGGAATCCAAACAATCCATTCATTCCCTGTCTCTCCTACTTCATGAAAGAAAGATTCTTGATTATGTGCACACAGATACGTGGACTAACTTAGCATAGCGGTGGCGTCACTCACCTAATACTGACATAGACTTCTTCCTTTGATTCTTCAGCGCTTCAAACCTCTTTAAATCAGGTTGGTCAAGGGTTCGAATCCCCCACACCGGCCAGCCTCCAAGACAAAACAAAAGATCGTATTGGTGAGAAACACTTAGTTCAAACTTCAGCTCACCTTTTTGGTTTTGACCTTTATGCCTTCTTATCTGAAACAATATAAATTTAAAGCGTTTTGTTATTTGTTATTTAAACAACCCATTAGAGTTAGGAATAAGCAACTCTCACAGTTGTCTGTGAACCATATATTTTACAGTAGCCGGAGCTGTTTCATAAAGAACTTGGCACAGCAATACCCTCTTAGAGACAATGGCAGACAACTGCGCCACCGTGTGGTATTGAGGAGTATGGCGCCCTATTTCTTTTTTT
>NW_007726738.1:283332-286013 GCF_000696425.1 Galeopterus variegatus
AATGGCAGACAACTGCGCCACCGTGTGGTATTGAGGAGTATGGCGCCCTATTTCTTTTTTTAATTACATTTTCTCTAGTTTTACATTGTAAGTGCTGAAGTTACCTTAGTGGTCACTGGGTGGAACCCTTTCAATTTGTTGGCGTGGAAAGTAGGATCCGGACAAATGATACTACTGGTGCTTGAACGCAAATCTTCAGGCACTTCCTCGCCACACAACTGCTCCCAGCTTTTCGAGTTAACTTAGTCTGCGTGTCAGCTGGGGGGAGACTTAGAGCTATCTAGTGCAAACACTCCATTTCACATCTGAAGAGACTAAAGCCTGGAGAGGAAAAATGACTTGCTAAAGGGTCCATAGCTGATTTGGGGTCCCTCATTTTTTTATTCTACTTATTCATTTATTCACCAAATATCTATTCAGGTGTCTACTATGTGTCAGGCAGTGTTCAAGGCACTGGACATAATATAGTGGACAAAATAGACAAAAATCCCCTCAAAGCTCATGCTCTAATAGAGGAGACAGACAAGATAAGCAAGTAAAATACATAATGTAATATTAGAGAGGAGTAAATGCAAACAAGAAAAAAAGTGAGGCTGGATATACAAAATGTTAAAGGGGTAACATTTCAGAGTGGACAGAGAAGGCCTCCTTGACAAGGTGATTTTTGAATAAACCTAAAAAAATTGATGAAACCAGCTCTCTCCAAGGGGGAGAGCATTCAGGCAGACCCCGAGGCAGGAAAATGCCTGTGTATTTGAGAAAAGATAGCTACAGTGGGCAATGGAAGGACCTGTTCAGAAGGGGGGCGGGGTCAGTACTTTTTCATTTATCATTACATTAAATTATATTGTGCACATTTCCATATCATTAACATTTTTCATCAATAACAATAACATAGCGTAGCTTCTCTTCAACTTTTACTTTGAGACAGGCCATTGAAGAGTTTTGAGGAGAAGAGTGGTGTGTTCAGACTTTATAACAGGATCACTCTGGCTGCTGGGTTCATGACAGATTGCAGAAAGAGGTAACAGCAGATTAGACAAGGGAGGTGACAATGGCTATGGTGAAAGGTGGTCAGAATTTTAAAATCTGTTTTGAGGGTAGAACAACGAGCTTTACTGATGGATCAGAAAGGGGATAAAAGAAAGACAGGATAAAAGAAAGACAGGAGACAAGGATGACACCAAGTTTTTCGCCTGAGCAACTGGAAGGCTGGCATTGCTATTAGTGGAGAATGGGGGAGAAGCTGGTTTGGGGGAGAATCTCAGCTGTTTAATGTGAGACATGCTAAATTTGAGATCACTATTCTACACCTAAGTGGAGGTGTGAGGTAGGCAGTTGAATACGTAGATCTGGAGTTTAGCCAAGAACTGTTAAGTAATAACAGTCTACTCATTGAAAACATTAACTCCATAAAATGACTAAGCACACAATTATGATTACAAAACATTCAGACTCAAATTATAAAATACATTCTTTTTTAGCATGTGGGTTTCCACATTTCTATCCAAAAAACATTTTAAAATGGCTCTGCCTCTCCTAGTTGAAGGCTGTTGTTAATCTCTGCGCACAGACATGAGACATGAGTCCCCTGATTCTGGTTAGACCTATAGGATATTTGCTTTTCTCGGGGTTAATGGAAGGAGCCCTACCTGCTAAAGTCAGTGGGAGCCCCAGGGGCCTGTTGGGCCAGTGGAATATCAGGTAAACTATCTTGTGTTTCTTGTTTGACTAAAGGTGGGGAGATCCCAATTCAAAGATTTCCCTTCTTTGCTTCTTTGAGTTTTGCTGATGCCCATCCTAGGTGCAATTGCTTGCACCTGTGTGATATGTCTCTATTATTTCATCACCTGCCCTTCCCCCATGCAAAGCTCTGCACATGATGGAACTGGCATTCTTTCTTTTGTTTTTTTTTTTTGTTTGTTTGTTTTTTCCTTTTTGTCTTTTTTTACTGACCGGGATTGCAACCCTCGGTGTTGCGCCCGTACCGGGGACCGGCAACGGGATCACAACCCTTGGTGTTGCGCCTGCACTGCGCTCAGCCAGTGAGCGGGAACCGGTCTCCACATGGGATACGAACCCTCGACGGGAGCGCCGCCGCGCTCCCAGGAGAGTGCGCCACCAGGCCGGCCCTGTTTTTGTTTTTTTTTTTAAAGATGACCGGTAAGGGGATCTTAACCCTTGGCTTGGTGCTGTCAGCACCAAGCTCTCCCAAGTGAGCCAACCGGCCATCCCTACATAGGATCTGAACCCATGGCATTGGTGTTATCAGCACCGCGCTCTCCCGAGTGAGCCACGGGCCAGCCTGGCATTCTTCCTTTTGCATGGGCATGCACTCTCCCTCTTGCAGACAAGGACAGGGGATGGTAGAGTGACTGAGAGCTCATTGAGTACAGGGCAGCAGTACTGATACACAGGCCCTCAATTAGTACACAAAGACAAAGACAGTGTACCACTGATTGTAACAACAACCAACATTTGAGTAGTATTTTACAGTAAAGAAAACACTTCTACAGATAAGGTCTGATGTACTGATTAAGAGTATAGACCCTGACACCAGATTGCCTGGTTTGAATATCAGTTCTGCTGTGACTTGCTGTGCGGTCTAGGACATTTACTTAACCTCTCTGTTAAGCCTCAATTTTTTCAAGTGCAAAATGGGGATTAAAAAAAAAAAAAAA
>NW_007726738.1:286611-299603 GCF_000696425.1 Galeopterus variegatus
CGCAGTAATAAACAGCAGAAGCACAAGACCCAATCACTCTACCTGCTTCTGAGTCCCAAGCTTTTTCCACTTAGAACCCATTTTCTCTGAGAGTGTTGGTTTTGTGTTAAACAAGCCAGGCTTTGTCACAGGGTCTCCTGGTGTCCAGTGGCTTTCTCTGTGAAAGGACATGCTGGGGTTGGAGGGAATACAGCAAAAAGAACCTTTCTGGGGCAACTCAGCCAGTGTGTCAGGCCCGTGCCCAGCACTTCCCATGCCCTTCCCATTAAACCTGCATCCAAAACCTATGCACTAGGTACTTTGAATAACCCCCTCGCCTAAAAACTGGGGTGTAGAGTCACGAAGTCACAGGAGTGGTGTGTGCTGGAGCAGAATCCGGACTCAGCTCTCTCGGATAAGGGTCCCCAGTTTATACACAGGAAGACTTCCACCCTGGATTATCTTCACGAAAAATTCCCCCTACTAGAGAGGCTGCGTTTCGGGCCTCAACACGGATGGCGGAGGCAGATCGCCCCACGCCCCTTTATGATAACCCCACGCCAGCCACGCCCGGGCATGCTCGCCCCTTCCCCTTCCGCCTCCCCAACTCCAGGCCCAGCCCCTCCACTGCCGGCAGGGGGACGGGCTGAGGACCTCTGCGGGCCCCGAAGAGCGCAGAGGGTCCGAGGCTTGCCTGGATCCAGGACCCAGCACGCTGCACGCTGCACGCTGCACGCCGTCCTGTGGGGCTGCAAGTCCGCTTCTGTCCACTGCTTGCACAGGGCTACATTCTCTTGCTCCACTGCTGCCCCTCCGGAATGTAGTTAGGATAGACTTCCTCTCTCACCGTTGAATGAAACAATTTCCCCGTTCAGACGTGAGGCTGGAAGTGGGAGAATGGACAGCCTCGGAGGGGTCGGCCTGAGCTTGGGTTTTGATGTGAGCAGCCTGATGATTCGTATTCTCTCTCCTCCACCCTCCCTCCCTCCCTTTTAGGAATAGTGCACTGTGTTCGGCTGCACACGCCCCAGGAGCAGAGCTGCAACACCAGCTCGAGCAAGCAGCAAAGGTCTTGCTCCTACTACCTAGGGTCGCCTGCCCGCCACACTGGGTGAGCCGGGTTCAGAGCGCCCACTGGACACATGGCAGGTGTCTTTTGTGGGGAGGGCTTGGATGTGGCTAGGTGTGACTGTTCTGCCCTTAATTTAAGTCACCCGTTGTAAGTATATATTCTAGTGCCTATTAATAACCCACAGACAGCACACCTGCCTGCTGTCACTCCAGTTGTTCAAACAGTGACCCTTCTGTCAGCTCCTCACACACAGGCTGAAGGAGTCGTGTTGCTCTGGAGCTGCGGCTGGGTCCCTGCGCTGTCCCGCTCCTCTCCCTTCCTCGCCCCACCACATTCCCCCTCCCCTGCCCACTCCTCTATCCCTGCTGCTAAACTCTCTTCTGCGGCTGTGACGCCAGATCACTAACAGGGGTACGTGAGAAGGAAAGAGGAAAGTAAAATAATAGCAATTTATCCTGATAATCCCTCAAAATTAAACACCTGGGTTCCTCCCAGTTGCTTGCTATGAAAATAGTGGTCCTGGTTCTCAGAGCTCCTGAAGTCCGTGGTTTGGACAAGGGTAGAATTGCTCCAGATGCTGGATCATCCAACAGTCAAGGAAGTTTCTCTTCTTTTCCGTGAGGTGTTCAGCCCTCCCCTCCCCCACTGTTTGTTTCTTCCCTGCCTCAGCTTCTCTCCTTATAACCTGCTGCCAAGGAAGGACTTGAAGTGTCAATAAATAATACTTCAAGTATTATCTGAAATGGGGACCTGAAGCTTAAAGGGGACCAAAGAAAAGAAGCAGCCTGACAGAGTAGAACAAGGAGAACTCTAGGAGAAGCAGTCTTGGGCTCTATGTCCCCAGTGACCAGCCGCAGCTTGTGTCACCCACAGTAGCAAGCTCATCTGTAACATGGGGATGCCAGTCCACACCTTCCATGGTGCAGAGGACAGCACCAGACCGTTTCTCAAAGTCTCCTCTGAAGAAACAGAGATGAACAGAGGACCAGATGCTACTAGAAAACGGGGGAAGGGAAGATGGGAGAACAGACAGTCCCCAGCGTCACTCTGTCCCACAAATCAACCAATTTACAACTATAAAAATGTAACGACAGCCAAGTTGGGGCCACTGGAGCTCAGGGGAAGAGGACGAGAGACCTACAGAGTGCACGAAGGTGGAGAAACCATGATGAAGGAAAGAAAAAACTGCTCAGAGCATTTTGGGCCACGGCCACTTTAAGGCTGGAGCTGCTGAGCACGTGGAGCAGGAGTCCGCAGAAGCTGCAGCTGTGCCCTTCAGATGGAGTTGCTTGGAGGAAGCAGGGGAGAAGAGGGCCTTGGTGGCCCCCAGGCCACCAAGAGCACTAATAGGGTTCCTGTGGACCCACACAGGAGCAAGGAGCCAGAACAGCTCAAAAAGGGGAGCCATTCAGAGGTCAGTGAGTCATAGCAAGGGACCAGCACAGGGCCTGTCCCATGGGAAGTGTTTGGAGCATGGGCAGTGGGGGAGACAGGCCAACCAGGAGAACAGTGGGACACAGCAAGGACAGCCAATCCACCACCCCCATCAGTGCAGGGCCACTCAGAGGAGACTGGTCGGGAATGCAGAATTGCATGGGGTGCAGTTTGATGAAAAGATTCAGGCCCAGATCAGAGTTTCTACACAAGGCAGGTGCACTGGGTCTCTGGAGAGCCGGAAGTACCAATAAGGTCAACCATTAAGCCCTGAGCTGCACAAAAATCTTCCCTAGGGAAATAGCAGCAAAGCAGCAAAGCACCAATTTAGCTCAACAACACAGCTCAAGTACTGGTTCCCACAGGAAGTTCCCCTGTTTTAGAAGTAAGCAAAGGATAAAAAGTTAGTTCTGGCCCACACACACCACCAGTGCCTCAGGCCTGCCAGGGGACCCGAGTATGGAGCTGAGGACTGGATCCCTGCCCACAGCTGTGTACACCGCCAGTGCCTCAGGGCCCTGCCCTGGGGCCTGGGACATGGAACCAGGGACCAGACCCCCCAACTAGGCACATCACTAGCGCCAAGGAGCATGCCAAAACCATCACCTCCATGTGGGTGGCCCACCACAGCCACCACAGTAATCAAGGCTGCTGCAAAAGTAGCTAGATGTCATAACCACCACATGCATGGTCTGTCAGCCACTGGAGTGCATTGACACAAGGGCAGTCACCAGCAGAGACCAAAGAAAAGAAGAGGATGTCTCTCTCCACAAAGCCCATTCCAGAGTGACAGAAGTAGTATCTAATCTACGATAATATTGGGAGGCCTGATCACACCTCTCAGCATTGGACAGATCATCTAGGCAACAAATCAACAGAGTAACCATTACTCTTTCAGAAGGACAGAAGAAATCTAGGGTTATCAGTGTTGGGGGTGGGGAGGGAGAGGGGGATGGGGAGAGATTGGACAAGGGGCATAAAGAATAAGTACAATTTGTAACAATATACATACTGGTAATATTTTTTAAAAAAAGAAAAAGAAAAGCCAGGGAAGGAATCTTGACAGCTTGCAATTTCAAAGAGCCTTCTGGTTGTTGCCCCTGAAATCAGACTGTCAAGTGTGGCCTCTACAGCATAAATATAGAGAGTCTGACAGTATCTGACTGTAGTGCTATCACCCTCAGCCCTTTCGTGAGTCTATGTCCTCACAGTCACCTGTCATATTCTCACCACTTCCTGCAAACACAGCCTCTTCCGCCTGGTGAGCTCCTCCCTGTCCTTTAAGACCCAGCTCTGAAGTTCTGCACTCTGGGGAACCTGCCCTGACTATCCTGAAGATACGGGGCACGCTTTTTCTCTGGGCTCCGCAGGGTCAAACCACAGTGAGAGCCCTCAGCACATGGCAGTGTTGTTTACTTCTCCCTCAAACACTGGTCTTTGAGGAGGGGACTTTGCCATCTTCTTCTTTGCCCAGCACAGTTCCTGCTTGTCCCACTTTGAATAATAGTAACATAAGGATCGACATTTTCTCATTTAGCCCTCACACAACCCTGGGAGGGTAAACACAAAGAAGTGAAGGGACTTGCGCAGGTCATTTTGTAAGGGAGAGAGCTGGATGAGGCTCGTCTACCTCCTCCAGCAAGGACCCTTCTTAGAGGGCTGGGACTGTTTTCCTGGAGGTCACCAGACTTCAGGCTTCCCACATCAGACCCTGGTTCCTCTGCCTGAAAGCATGATATTTCTGAGTTGTTGGAGACCTCCTCTCTCAGCTGGGAACCTAGTGTAAGCTACCATATAACTGGGAGCTCTCCAAGGCTTATTTTAAGAATCATCCACTGGATACATAGAGAAAAGAGAACTGAGTTGCAAGTCATCAGGTTCTTGACCCTGTAGTTGTGTGTCCTGAAACAAGCCACTCAACACTCTGGACCTCAGTTTTCTCATCTGGAAAACAGGAATTCAGTTTAATAAATATCAACTAAATGCCCATCATGTACAGAGCCCAGAGCTAGGTACTGGGATCTAGATGCAATGATAAAAAGGATATGATCTCAGGGGCCGGCCCGGTGGCGCACTGGATAGTGCGCCGCTTGGGAAGCGCGGCTGGCGCTCCCGTCCGAGGGTTCGGATCCCACATACAGACCGGCTCCCGCTCACTGGCTGAGCGAGGCGCGGGAGCAACACCGAGGTTTGCAATCCCGTTGCCGGTCCCCGGTCCGGTACGGGGGCAACACTGAGGGTTGCGATCCGTTGCCGGACACGGCAAAAAGACAAAAGACAAAAAAAAAAAAAAAAAAAAAAAAAAAAAAAAAAAAAAAAGGATATGATCTCTGCCATCAATAAATGTGAAGTCAAACAGAAGATATAGAAATTTTAAAAATAGACCCCACAACAGAGTGAAATAAAGTAGGTATGGACATAAGAATATTAATACCCAATGTGCCTACCTCATAAGATTGTGCCAGGAATCAAATGCAATCATGGATATCAAATATTTTTAAAGCACTCTGCAAATGGAAGTAAATACTATGTTATTATTTGGCTTCTGTGGGGGACACAAACTAGATTTCTGCCCAAATCTCCCTTCTTTTCCAGAACTGTTTCCTGTAGCCAGATTCACATGGTAACAGAGGTGTCCCCCTCCCCAGGGACCATTTTGGATGATTGAGGCAAATGCAGACCCCTGGCCCAAGCTGGGCCACTTACAGTCTCTGCTCTGTATTTGGAACAGGAATGAAGGCAGCTCAGTCTCCGTCACTCTGGGCCCTGGAACAGAGGAGATACAAATCTTGGCGGCATGGAGAGCTATTTTCTGATGAGGTAGACTGAAAAATAAAGAATGCCAGGCTGCAGCAGGAGAAGCAGTGGAGCAGGGGTTCAGAGAGGAACAAAAACAAAAGGCAGAGTCTCCTTGGCATTCAGGATTTGGTTCACGTCTGTCCCTGCCTGCAGGAAACAGTATCCCAGCAAGGACCATCTTTTGCTAAAGGTAGCTCTGGTGGGCTTCAATCATCTGTAACTAAAAGGTTCATAATTAAACAGTTTCTAAACTAATTCAACTCAGGCTAATGTACAACGAAGTCCTCCCTTAGCCCATGTGAGAGCTGCATCACTCGTTCATTCATTCATTCATTGAATGTCATTGAATGCCAGCTCTTTACAAGGCTCATAGAAGAAGAACTTGAAGGGCCAGCCTGTGGCTCACTCGGGAGAGTGTGGTGCTGATAACACCAAGGCCACAGGTTCGGATCCTATATAGGGATGGCCGGTTTGCTCACTGGCTGAGCGTGGTGCTGACAACACCCAGGCCCCAGGTGCGGATCCTATATAGGGATGGCCGGTTTGCTCACTGGCTGAGCGTGGTGCTGACAACACCCAGGCCCCAGGTGCGGATCCTATATAGGGATGGCCGGTTTGCTCACTGGCTGAGCGTGGTGCTGACAACACCCAGGCCCCAGGTGCGGATCCTATATAGGGATGGCCGGTTTGCTCACTGGCTGAGCGTGGTGCTGACAACACCCAGGCCCCAGGTGCGGATCCTATATAGGGATGGCCGGTTTGCTCACTGGCTGAGCGTGGTGCTGACAACACCCAGGCCCCAGGTGCGGATCCTATATAGGGATGGCCGGTTTGCTCACTGGCTGAGCGTGGTGCTGACAACACCCAGGCCCCAGGTGCGGATCCTATATAGGGATGGCCGGTTTGCTCACTGGCTGAGCGTGGTGCTGACAACACCCAGGCCCCAGGTGCGGATCCTATATAGGGATGGCCGGTTTGCTCACTGGCTGAGCGTGGTGCTGACAACACCAAGCCAAGGGTTGAGATCCCCTTACTGGTCTTCTTTAAAAAAAAAAAAAAAAAAAAAAAGAAGAAGAACTTGACTTCCCCATTTATGATATGAACCAGCCACTGGATGTCAGCCTTCTGGCGAGCTGGCTCTTAAAGATCCTGAAATTACCCAGTTGTGCCCAGAGAGCATGTGATGTAGCTGTCACTTGCAGCCATCCCTGAGACATTCTAGAGCCTTGGGCACCATGGTGTCTGCCCATCAGCCCTCCCACTTCTGGTAACAGCCACTAAACCCCACTCCTACCACACAGAGACTTTGGGGGAGCTGCCTCACCCCATTCCATGTTGTTCGGGGGGGGGGGGCTGTTAATCACAGGACCCCTCCCCCGACCACAGGACCTAAGCAGGGCAATCAGAATCTCTTTCTGGGGAATTTGAATTTTATTTATTTTTTTGTGTGTGTGGCTGGCTGGTACAATTTGAATTTTGAGCTGAGACACAAACACAGAGGGCAGCTGGAGCTGGGCCATCCCACGCCTGCACTACATAAAAAAAGCCACCCAGGTGCCCTGCGGAGATCAGGGCAACACAGTCTCTAGACTCAATTGTCCATTTGTTCCTTTAAATCTGTAGCTACCCTGGATTTCCATCACTCAAAAAGTAAATATTTTTTGGACTAAGTCAGCCAAATCAATTATTTGTAATCAAAGAGCCCTGCCACATCTGTTCTCTGCTTTTCAGATAAAAGCTCATGGGTAAGTGAAGAAAAGAGAAGGAAAGAGTAGCAAAGGAAAGTTGTATCACATCCCGTACTCCAGCCTACAGCCCCAGCCCAGCTCCTATTTTAAGGCCCTTTAATGAATCTATATTTACCATGAGGTTTTTTATTTATGGGAATCTACACAAGTCATTTGGCTGAAGGCTGAAGCTTATTTCAGGAAAGCAAGTCTGTTATTTCTACAAGGCCCATGTTAGCTCTGTCTACACCTGCTCTCTCTCTTCTGCCAAGCCACCTATTGCTCATTTACAAAGAAAAAAAAAAATCAGGACCCAGTTTCCAAAGCAAGACACAAATCATGATTAAAGGGACAGGCCTGTGTTTTTTGTTATAAATTTCCTTTTTTGTTTTTAACAGATGTAAACTATTTATTGAACATTTGCCTCCAAATATTGTCATATATATTATTTTGAAGCATATCAATTTCGAGTTAAAATATCAGAAATAAACACCAATATTTACAATTCTTTTAAGGAATGTTATGTAATGACACATTGAAGCATAAATTCTTTAGGTTTAGAATTCTTCAAAGAATGATAATAGCAAAAATGATGCAGAAATTTTCCGTGTTAAATTATGATTCTGCTACACTTACAAAAATATGGTGTAGGATGACAATAATCCCATTCAACATCCTGGATTAGATCCCTTCAGGAAGGACTGATAATTTATATAGTCAAGCTTTAAAACCTACAGACAAAGGCAGTTCACTGCCAATGCATCTCTTAACAAATACAACTTTCAGGCCAATTTTGAAGGTCTGAAGAATTAAGTGGGCTCAATGAATTAGCCAGTTGGCACTTATGAACACGTTTATTGTCTTTCTGTCTTTAAAATACGTTTTCAGAGTATCACTGAAACTTTTGGAGTACTTTGCAAATTCTTTTGGTGCTCAAGTGCCCTGTGGTTCTGGTCCTGATATTTCTTGATGACATTATTCACTGTATAAGAAGCACGTTTATTGCCCTAGCTATATCCTTGATTGTCTGCAGAAACCTTACCGTATCATTGATCTCATCTGGGATCTTACTGAGAGTTTAAGTGCTCATGCCTTTTCATTTAGGTCCTGGAATTCTGGCTCTGGTCGTTCAATCATATACTCTTCTATATCATCAGCTGCCATATGAGGAAGGGATTCCGTGAAGTTAACTTCTCTACTGTTTTTCTCTAAAATCTTCATGATGGTATCTTGTGTGAGAACTGATTTTCTTTTTTAGACTTCGTGAAAGAGGCTCTCAGTGTCTGAGCTACAGATGGATTTACTCATTCTAGCTCATCAAATACAGGGTACGTGACTGCATAGAGGGGCATAGAAACCACGGGAGGGGTCTCAGCTTCATTCTTTATCTCTTTCACTGTTATCCTCATCTAAAAGCCAACTATGGTGGAAAAAGCAGTGCTAAAATGCAGAGGAATCACCATTTATTGCGATATTTCTTCTCTTTTTGTGTGTGTGATAAACCAGGGCACAAAACAAACACTGACCAGCAACTGAGGTGCTGACTTCACTTGCCACTTTGGAGCCCTATTCAACTCCCAGATCAACTCACTCACTTTTGTTATACATTTTCTTAACAGACATCATGTATTGTTTTTAATGAACACAGACCCCTCGTTAAAATGTTTTCTTAATATAGAAGTTGCCTCCCACAGTAATACTCATAGAATCTCAAATACTAGACCAAGAGCACAGAGGTGATGGCGGATCTAGGACCAGAACTGAGGTCCTGCTACCACTAGATCAGAGTTCTTTCCGTTGTTCCATGCCTCCTTCCACACTAAGATTTGCTTTCTTTAAATATAAGATTTTTCTTTATCTATACATAAATGTTTCATTGGGCAATAGATATTCGACAAAGAATCTGGACCCTAAAGTATTTAATTTCACTACTATTCAAGATTTATAAATTGTACAGATTATATATCAGTAGGGATACAGAATTCAAATAACTCAATTGAATGTGTATCCAAATCTTAACTAAATCTAATGGAAATAAAGTAAGTTACCTGGTACTTGGTCATTGGAAACTCTCCAAAGTGACTCAATGATATGGTAGAATTAGAACCAATGAGAGGAAATGACAAGGAATTTGATTTGAGCAACACGTGTTTAAGGGGAGTGCTCATAGGTAGTGAGCTCCCCATCACAAGAGGTCAAGCAAAAGTTGGTCCAACAACCATTTGGCAGAGATGTAACTGAGCAGCAGTTCAACTTTCATAAGCACCAGCATGTCCCCGAGCTTCTTACAACAGAGAGTGCTGGGCCCCAGAGTTTCGAATTCAGGGAATGAGGTGGGACTTGAGATTTTGCATTTCTAACCAGGGCCCAGGTAATGCTGATGCTGCTGGTCGGTGGCCACGCCTGGAGAACCATGCTTGGGGAACTAGAGAGAATTCAAAAGTAACTGATATGAGCCACTTCACTCCAGCTATGGTATACAAAGCAAGGTCAAATTTCTTTTTAATGTCCAATCAAATAGTCTGAGCTGTTTTGCCATGTGAGACTGGGTGTCTTTCCTGCCTGGGACCACCTCCCAGGTGATAGTCCTGAATCCTTCACATACTTCTCTGTGCTCACCTTGAAGCTGGGGCAAAGAGAACCACCTGGATGCCAAGGACACCTACACTGTACCTGGTTGCTGGTTCTTTAGGATAGGCTGCCAGAAACATGGTGACACAGCTCACACCTGGGACACAACACTCTGTGACAGCACCGTCACAGGCAGAATAATGTGCCGTTGATGGCTGTAGTGACAAAGCACCAATCCTCATTCACCGCAAGCACCTCCTGGAGGGAGAGCTGGAGAATCTGCTATCGCTGCTCGTGGGACGACAACCAAAAAAAGGACATTTTGCACAGACTTATGCCATCCTTGCCCACACCTGTGAAAGTGCATAGCCAACATCTATTGACCTTTGGCTCTGTACCAACTATTGTTCTAAGCAAGTTACATGTATATTTCATTTACTCCTTGAATCAACCATATAAGGTGGTAATTGGTAGAACAGGGATTTGTACCCAGACACTCCACACTTGTCATCAGAGAGATGAGTCATGGTGTAAGAGATGGAGAAAGACGTTGTCTTTCCCACACTGTGACACTAGGCCAGAGTTTTAGCCCCTGGATGTTACAGTGGTCTTACCACACCTCTACAGGCCTGGGCTTCTAAAGTTCCACCTGAGTGTTTCACGCATACGCAGTTATTGTTTCCAAAGCTCACTCAAAGTGCTAAGAGACAAGGCAAGAAGGGCTTCCAGCCACAACACATTCTGTCCATACCAGCCTTTCCAATATGACGGCCTCAGTGCTGGTGTTGAGCCAAATTGCCATTCCAAGCTCCCCTAGCTGTCAACCTAAGTTGCCCCCTGGGGAGCTTTAATGTCCCTTTTTGCCTGCTGGCCTTGGTTGTGACCATCTCAGGCATCAGAAGTATCAAATAATGTGGTTTTTTTTTTTTTTTTTGGTCTTTTTTCGTGACTGGTAAGGGGATCACAACCCTTGGGGTGGTGTCGCCTGCACCGCGCTCAGCCAGTGAGCGCACCGGCCATTCCTATATAGGATCCGAACCCACGGCGGGAGCGTCACTGCGCTCCCAGCGCTGCACTCTCCCGAGTGCGTCATGGGGTCGGCCCCAAATAATGTTAAACCCCAAGAGAGATATAGCCTGGGTATTAGAAGCCATTCGTTCAAGTAGGGTTCTTGGTGCACAATGCATATTTCTCCAAACTCGCCCCAAGTGAACCACATCTCAGGGATTAAACCAAGCCATGAAATTTGCTGCATTTTCTTCATTCCTCCAGGATAATGGGCCACCACTTGATTTAACTTTGCATAACCTAAGAGCCAACTCAAACAATTTTTGCAAAAGAGGAATCTGCCCCCGAAGTTCTTTGCTGTACACTTTTTAGACACTGGCTTCAGAAGATGCATCTTTTAAAGGACAGCTTCTCTCTCTAATAAAATAATTAAATTTTTACCTTGTTTGGGCCCTTCTACCTGAGCATTGGCAGTTTAATAGTATCATCATCATTCAACATATATTGAGCACCTACTACACGTAGAGCACTGTGCTAGGAGCAAGAGATAGAAATAAGATACAGGTTTTTCTAAATGAAAAGGATAAAGTCTATACAAGGCTGTAGCGTCAATCCCAGGTCTCCTGCTCCAAAGATGACAGGAAGGGCAGGGGGAGGGGAGAAGAAGGGGAGCTGGAATGGGCCAGAGAGAAGAAGCAGTAACCAGTAGTCTGAAGAGTGTGTGCTAATAAAACAATAACAGCCTGACATTGTCTATATAAGGACAGCCTCAAGAAAGCAACGTTATTAGCCAAAGCTATCAAAATAGACCCACTTACTAAATATGTAGCCAAACTTTTCACTCCCACTCAACTACATATAGAAACATGCTACAAAAAGAATTTTTTTCAGCACACTGTTCCGAAATACATGGTGACATTTCTGTTTGAAGAACAAAATAATTGAGGTGCAGATGGTAAGTGACTTGCCCAATATTTTGGAGCAAGGCAGTGAAAACACTAGAAACTGGTTCTCAGGAGCTTATGGCAACTTGCCTTAAATTTCACACATGGCTGGCCCTTAGGTGAGTGTTGCAGTTATCCATTACTGCATAATGAGCCACTCCGAAATGTAGCCACATAAAACAACAACGATTTATTTGCTCATGATTTTGCAGTTGGGGCTGAGCCTGCCTGGGCAGTTCTGCCAGTCTTGCCTGGAGTCATTCATGGCTTGTAATCATCGGGTGGGTTGACTGGAGCAGGATGATCTAAGATGGCCTCACTTACAGGACTGGGGCCTTGGTGCTAGCTGTGGGCTCTTCCTCTCAGCTGACATCATTCCGTAGTCTGGCACTGTCATATATGGCTGCAGGAGCATACCAAGAGGGCCCTGGTGGAAGCTGCAAGGTCTCTTAGGCTTAGGTTCTGGAACGTGCACAATGTCAAGGTATCCCTCTCTATCCCCCTCCTCATTCCTCCCCAAGCTCACTCAGAGGAAAGGCCATGTGAAGACAAAGTGGCCATCTGCAAGCCAGGAAGAGGACCCTCACCAGAACCAGAACCCTGCCAGAACCTTGATCTTGGACTCCCAGCCTCCAGAACTGTGAGAAAATAAATTTCTATTGTTTAAGCCTCCCAGTCTGTGATATTTTGTTATGGCAGCCTAAGCAGGCTAATTAACACAGGTTGTTTACAGTTTTGAGCTATTGCAAATGAAGCTGCTATGACCATTTGGGCATAAGTCTCTGTCTGAAGATATAATTTCATCTCTCATGGGTAAATAGCTAGACGTGGAATGGCTGTATCATATGGTACATGTACTTACCTTTTTTTTTTAATTGCTATTTTTTTACATTTTAAGACATTGATGTGTAGCAGTTGGAAGGGGGAGGGGGAAAGGGAGGGGGATAGGGTGGAAAGAGGAGGAAGGAGGGAGGGAGGGCATGGTCAATGCCCATAGCATCCCCCTCATTCTGGTAGGGGAACTTGGGAGGCTTCTGGCAGCAGCTAGGTCGTGGCTGGGCTGGATACGGACATTGGGGGAGAGTGGCTGAGGCCCTTGGGGGCCCCCCTGGTTTGGGAGCCCAGGGTATGTCTGGGAGCAGCCTGGTGGTCATTGCTGGGCTAGATGTGGATGTTGTGGGAGCATGGCTGTGTTGGAAATAAATTGAAATGTAGGGGGGACATAGAATATAAGTAGTAGAATTGTAAAAAAGTATAACCTTAATGTACGCAGTCTTGTAACAATGCATAAGCAACGCAGCTTATCAGGGGCCGTGACAAAGGTCATGCCCGAGCACACTAAACATTAATAGCCCCCACCGGTTTCAGGAAATAGCTGGTTCAAAGGCCACCAAGCCAGACCCCGGGGAAGGTAAACAATTGAGAAATGCGCTAAAGGGGTGCCAGCCTGCTAAAACC
>NW_007726738.1:299727-309529 GCF_000696425.1 Galeopterus variegatus
CCCCCACCGGTTCCAGGAAATAGCTGGTTCAAAGCAAGGCCCCGGGGAAGGTAAACAATTGAGAAATGCGCTAAAGGGGTGCCAGCCTGCTAAAACCCACCTGTAAACCCAAAAGGTGCCAGCTGAAGCCCACCTGTAAATCTAAAAGCGCCACAGATAACCAACAGTTGATCCTATCACAATATCCGTTCAAAAAACTGTATAAAAGCTGCTTGCATTGTGAATTCGGGGCTGCTCCTGTCCTGAAAATGGGGCGACCTCCAGCATGCCGGAAATACAAACCTCTTGCTTGTGCATCGATCTCTGTGCCTCCTGGTCTTTGTGAGATGAGCCTTCCCATCAAGTTAAGATTCGTGCTTTTAGGCCAGTCTTACAGCTGAGGCCCTCGTCACCCTGCCACCCTGGCTTGGGAGCTGAGGGTGCTTCTGGTGGTGGCCTGGTGGTCATCACTGGGTTGGATGTGGATGTCATGGGCGGATGGCTGAGGCCCTCAGCCCCTGCACCGCCCTGGCTCAGGAGCCTGAGGTGCTTCCAGCAGTGGCTTGGTGGTCATCATTGGGCTGGATTCAGACATCATGGGGGCATGGCTGAGGCCCTTGCAGGAACCTGGGGTGCTTCTGGCAGCAGCTTGGTGGTCATCACTGGGCTGGAGGCAGAGGTTGGGGGGGCGTGGCTGAGGCCCTTGGGCCGCCCTACCACCCCAGCTTGGGAGCCCAGGGAGCTTCCAGCAACAGCCTGGTGGTCATTGCTGGGCTGGATTCTGATGTTGGGGGGCATGGCTGAGGTTCTCAGCCCTCCCCCAAGCCTAGATTGGGAGCCTGGAGGGCTTCTGGTCCTTCTAGGTTTTATAGGTGTTCTTTAGTGGTGTTAGACCTTTACTGGTTATTATTAGAACTTTGTCTCTGATCTGTGGGTTTTTGTTTTTTCTTTCAGTTCTGTGTTGGATTATTTGCTGTTCCCACCACTTAAACTCTGCACTGGAACTAATTTGTTATCCTTTGCTTACTTCTAAAATGAGGGAACTTCCTGTGGGGACCAGTACTTGAGCTCTGTGGTTGAACTAAATTGCTGCTTTGCTGCTGACTCTCTGGGGAAGGCTTTTTGTGCAGCTCAGGTTTTCATTGTTGACCTTGTAAGTACTTTCCAGTTTTGTGAGATCCGGTACACCTGGGTTGTTTGGAAACTCTGGTCTGGACTTTAGTCTTTTAAGCAAACTGCACTCCCTGCGGTTTTATATTCTTGACCAGTCTCCACTGAGTGGTCCTGTGCTGATTGGGGGGAAGATCTCAGCTGTCCTTGCTTGTGCCCCAGTGTTCCCCCTGTGGGCCCATCTCCCCACCCCCCATACTCCTAACACTTCCCATATGTGACTCACCAGCCTCTTGCAGTTACTCACCAGCCTCTGAGTGGCTTCTTTTTTCAGTTGTCTGTGGCCCCTTGTTCCTATGTGTGTCAACAGGAACCCTGTTAGTGGTCTTGCTGGCCTGGGGGTCGCCAAGACTCTCCTCTCCCCAGCCACCTCCAAGTTACTTCATATGAAGGGCACAGCAGTGGCTTTTGCCACCTCTTGCTCCATGTACTCACCAGGGCCATCCTTGAAGTGGTCGGAGCTCAAAACAGTCAGAGTGGCCCTTTCTTTTACCGTGGCTTCTCCTGCCTTCATGCACTCCATAAGTCTCTCCTCCTCTTCCTCTGAGCTCTAGTGGCCCCAGCTTGGCTGTCGTTGGTTTTTAGTAGCTGTAAATCGTTTGATTATGGGAGAAAGTGACACTGAGTATCCTCTATTCCACCACCTTGATCGGAAGTCTTACCTTTTAAAAAAACTATCCAAACTGTTTTCCAAAGTGGCTGTATCTTTTACATTCCCACCAGCAATGTATGAGACTTCCAGTTGCTTTACATCCTTGCCAGCACGTAATGGCCAATTTTTGAAATTTTATAACCATTAAATTAAATAACCATTTTGGTGGATGTGTAATGGTATCTCATTATGGATTGAATATGCATTTCTCTAATGACTAATGAATGATGTTGGTCATCTTTTCATGTACTTATTTGCCATCTCTGTATCTTTAGTGAAGCACCTGTTCAAATCTGTTGCCCTTTTATTATTGGTTGAGAGCTAGTTAAATGTAAATTTTAAAAGCATAAGCATAGAACATTAGATCCAGAATCTCATTGGCTGTCCAGGATTGGCATGTCTGGAAAGGGAGACCAGGATATCCAGGAAGAGTCTGTGGCCATTGAAAACTTGGAGAAGGGACATGAGGGTGAAAGGAAAGTGGTAGGCTTGAAGATAAATTCTGCCAGCTTCACAATTTTGTCTAAGTTTAGCCTTGAGGCCTCTCTAACAGTTTTCTCACCATTAGCACCAAATCCCAGTCCCCAGATCCTCTGAGAGCTCAAATTTTATGAGACTTTCTGTGGGTGTTTCCCGGTTCAGGAGTGTACCACCATATGTCACTCTTGCCTGATGAAGTTTGCCAAGTGTGTAGGCAAATACAGAGACACCCACAAGAAGTACCTGCATAGGATCTGGCCCAGAGTCTTGTCTGGGGGCAGAGCTGAGAACAAAGTGGCGTCTAAGACTCTTTCCACTAAAGCGAGGACTTGGGAAAAGAGGAGAGACGGGAGAAATAGGAGTGAGGAAGTGCACTAGTGGTTTGTGCTGTGCTCAAGGACACTGCGTTCAGCTGTGGATAACTCCACGCCAGAAGGAGATAAGTGGGGGAGAGCCCAGGAGAGAGCAGAATAACTGATCAAGGAATGGAGAAGTTGATCTACAAGGGTGACTTAATAGAGCTCACTGAAGTTAGTTCATACAACAAAGTATGCAGAAGCTAATTTTCCAGCAGAGCCTGAAAGACGATGGAAATGCACACATAAAAGAGTAGGAAAATAACAAATGTAAGAATCAGCTTGGCTAGCAAATCCACTAAGAAAAATGAGTATAATATGTGCATTAAGCAGACCAGTTCTTTACCTGAACCTGTCTCTGTGTCGTGATAAGCCTGTTGTTGACATTTTCTCGTTCTCTTCCATGTTTCTCCTCATTTCCTCCCTCTTCCAGTTTATCCGGTGAATATATTTACAGTTGTCCCTCGGTATGGGATTGGGGGAGGATTGGCTCCAGAACCTCCCTTGGATACGAAAATCCATGAATGCTCAAGTCTCTGATATAAAAGGGCGTGGTATTTGCATAACCTACGCATGTACTTTAAATCATCTCTAGATTATTCATAATAACTAATACAATGTAAATGCTACATAAACAGTTGCTTTACTGTATTGTTTAAGGAATAATGACAAAGTGGGGAAAAGCCTATATGTATTCAGTACAGATGCAATTTATTTTTTCTGAATATTTTTGTCCACAGTTGATTGAATCCACAGATGCGGAACCCATGGATATGGAGAGCCTATTGTTTAGGCAAACCCCAGCTTTGATAGTTTATTTCTTCACCTTTTAGAGGAATCTTTCTGGCTGGGTCCCATCCACGGGTCCGCCCATCCACAGCCATATCTATGCTGAGGTTGATCCTAATATCCCCAACTCCTCTTTGAATTAGGCCTTTCCTCCAGCTAGGAGCTCAGGAAGAGATAATAAATGATCTTAACTCCAGTATCTTAACACAATCACCCATAGCATTTTTGGAGCATTTCCTTCTAATCATTTATCTTATTCCTTGGAACCACTCAAGTCAAATCATATCATCTCAGTGCATATATTGAAGATAATAATTTGCAATGGTCGATTTTATGTGTCAACTTGGCTGGGCCACGGTGCCCAGATACTAGGTTAAACATTATTCTGGATGTTTCTGTGAAGGTGTTTTTGGATGAGATTTACATTTAAATTGGTGGACTTTGAGTAAAGCAGATCGTTCTTCATAATGTGGTGGGCCTTACCCAATCAATGGAAGGCCTAAGTAGACAAAAAGACTGACTTGACCCATGCAAGAGGGGATTCTGCCAGCAGACTGCCTTTGAACTTCATCTGTAATATCAGCTCCTCCATTCTATAGCTGACTGCCTTTGGACTCAAACTACAACTCTTTCCTGAACTTGTAGACTGCCAGCCTCCCCCATCAGATTTTGGGCTCACAAAGCCTCCACAACCAAATGAGGCAGTTCCTTAAAAGAAATCTCTTTATAAACACACACACACATATATCCTATTGGTTCAGTTTCTCTGGAGAACCCTGACTAATACAAATTTACACAACATTAAATATCACTAGTGATATAGCTAGGCATCCAAAATAATAAGAATATGATCACAGGCTTCCACAGTTAAGAATCCAGAACTGGGAGCTTTAAGTTCATGGAGATTACAATATGCTCAGGCAGGAGCTTTCACAAGCAAATGAAGCAACAGTTTTTGGAGGTATCTTCAATGGTACAAAAGGCCATTAGTAAGAACACATATATGTCAACCTTCTTTCAACTCTGAATTAAAATTTAAAAATTAACATATACCTTAGTATCAGCATAATCATTAATAAAGTTGGCCTCTTTTGATTAAATTCCCTCTTTTATCACTATAATATCTGCTAACAGGCCCTTATTTAGAAAAGAGAGCCTGGTACCAATTTCACACAGAATAAACAACTTTAGTAAAAAGAGATTTGATAGGAAAACCGTGTAATCCCCTCATCATTAAAATATTTAAGTGTTCTTTTACATGTGGTACTGTAGAGATGTTACAGAAAGACATTTTCTTAATAGTTTATAATATAAGCTATCATGTATTAATAGGTAATAATTATCATTTATTGAGTACCTACTATGAACCACACTGTTTGAAATGTAGTATATGCATAAATCACTTATTCTCACAACAAATCTGTTACGTAGTATTGGATAATAATTTTTCTGGTCTTTTCCTTGGTTTCTGGGAGGGAGACTAAATACTTAAAATTTCCCGAGTGATAGGAGTGTCTTTTTTTTTCATGGTGGCCCTTTGGACCACACCTGAGTTTGTGATAATGAGGTGACACAGGATGGGGATTGTTCACAGCAGAAAGACCAACCATGTGATTAGAGGATTGGCGATATGTGCCATGTGATATCACTCAATCTCCAGGGAAGGGCAGGGAGTAGGGCTGGGTATTGAGTTTAATTACATGGCCAGTGATTTAATCAATCATGGCTATGCAATGAAACCCCAATAAAAACTCTGGACACTGAAGCTCAATTCAAATTCCAGGTTGATGGTAAACATTGTTATGAACTGAATCTTTGTGTCTCCCCCAAATTCATATTATATTAATCCCCAATGTAATGGTATTGGGAAGGAGGGGATGGCTTTAGGTAGTAAAAAACAATGCTGGCTCTGGTTCCACCTTCATGAATGAGATTAGTGCCCTTATAAGAGGAGACAGAGGAGAAATATTATCTCTCTCTCTGCAATGTGAGAATACAGCAAGAAGATATCTGTCTGCAAATCAGGAAGAGGACCCTCACCAGAACCTGGCCTGATCTTAGACTTCCCAGCTTCTAGAACTATGAGAAATAAATTTCTGTTGCTTGAGCCACAAGTCTATGGTATCTTGTTACAGCATCCAAAACTAAGACACACTGATTTTCTGGCAGGGCAAGGTGTCCTGAGGACACAGAAGCTCCTGCATTTGGGACCCTCCCAGACCTTACCCTGTGTGTCTCTTCATTTGGCTGGTCCTGATTTGTATCTGTTATAATGAAGCTGTAATCATTATTATAGTGCTTTCTTGAGTTCTGTGAGTTGTTCTAGTGAATTATTGAACCTGAGGGAGTAGCAGGAACCCCTGAATTTGTAATTAGTTGGTCAGAAGTACAGGCAGCCTAGGAGCTCCAGAGCTATGGCTGGTGTATGCAGAGAGGGGAGTTCTATGGAAGACTGTGCCCTCAACCTGTAAAGTTGAGGTAATTCCAGGTAGTTAGTGTCAGATCTGCACTGAGGTAGAGATTATCATCCCTGATTCACAGATAAGAAGACAGCTTGAAGAGGTGAAGTATCATGTCCAACAGCAAACAGTTCAGGATGTGTAATATCAGATTTTGCAGCAGATTTATCTAATTCCAAAACCTACCCTCTTTTCACCACTCTGGGATATAATGGGATATCTGAGTTAATCTGATAGATTTACTATCAGATTCTCTGTTATTTTGAATAAAAAATAGTTATTCAATTTACAATTATTTGCCCCATAAAGATTCTCTTGTTTATTTGGAGGACAGTGGTAAAAAGCAATGCTGGCTCTAGTTGGAGGAGAAGGATTTCCCCACAATCACTGACTGTCAAAAGGTCGTGCGGGAATGGGACTCAGGCTGTTGATGCTCAAAAACCCAGACTCATAAATGAAAAGTATTGGCTTACCCAGTTGTAAAAAAGGACAAGCTCCAAACAGAAACTTCACCAAAGAAAATATACAGATGACAAATAAGCACATGAGAAGATGCTCAACATCAATAGTCATTAGGGAAATGCAAATTAAAACTGCAATGTGATACTACTCCACATCCACTAGAGTGGCTGATAACTGGTAAACAAAATAACTGACAATATCAAGTGTTAACAAGGATGTGGAGCAACTGGAGCTCTCAAATTTTGCTGGTAGACATGCAAAATATGACTTTGGAAAACAGTTTTGGCAATTTCTTATAAAGTTGGACATATACTTATCATATGACCATGCAATCCCATTCCTAGGTATTTACCCAAATGAAATAAAAACCTATATTCATGCAAAAGTCTATACACAAATGTTTATACTGGCTTTCTTCACAATCACCAAATACAGAAAATCATCCAATGTCCCTCAACAGGTGAGTAGATAAATCATGGTACATTCATAAAATGCAATACTTCTCAGCAAGAAAAAGGAACAAATGTATACCAGTATTCACAGCAGCATTATTCACAATAGTCAAAATATAGAAGCAACCCAGATGTCCATCAATGGGTAAGTGGATTCACAAAATGTGGCATATACATATGATGGATTATTATCCAGTCTTAAAAAGGAATAAAATTTTGATACATGCTCTAGCATGGATAAACCTTAAAAACATTATGTTAAGTGAAATAAACTGTATTAGTCCATTTTTGTTTTATATAACAAAATACACTGAACTGGGTGATTTATTAAGAAAATGAAATTTATTGCTTACAGTTTCTGAGGCTGGGAAGTCCAAAGTCCATCTGGTGGTGGCGATAGTAACCCAGGGGTCTCACATTGCAAGATGGTGGAAGCAGAGATTGCAGAGGGAGAGAAAGACAGACTCTCCTCTTCTTTTAAAGCACTCAGAAGCACACCTCTGACCACCATTTTTAATCCATTCACTATAGCACAGCCCTACAATCCAATCACCTCTTCATGGCTCCACCTTTCAATGACCATAATAGGATTTTCCACCTTCTTAACAGTCACAGTGGGGGCCAAATTTCTAATACATAAAACTTGGGACACAATAACCCAGGGGTCTCACATTGCAAGATGGTGGAAGCAGAGATTGCAGAGGGAGAGAAAGACAGACTCTCCTCTTCTTTTAAAGCACTCAGAAGCACACCTCTGACCACCATTTTTAATCCATTCACTATAGCACAGCCCTACAATCCAATCACCTCTTCATGGCTCCACCTTTCAATGACCATAATAGGATTTTCCACCTTCTTAACAGTCACAGTGGGGGCCAAATTTCTAATACATAAAACTTGGGACACAATTCAAGCTTCAATAGGTCTGTGGGGACATAATTCAATCCACTACATTCTGCCCTTGGCCCCCCAAAACTCATGTGCTTTTCACATACAAATACATTCATTTCATCCCCAACTCTTGACTTGTTTGAACTCAAAAGTCCCGAGTTCAAAGTCCCATCTGTGAAATCAATACAAGTTATCTACTTCCAAGATACAAAGGTAGGACAAACATAGGGTACATATTCCCATTCCAAAAGGGAGAAATAGACCAAAAGAAAGGGGTAACAGGTCCCAAACAAGTCCAAAACTCAGCAGGGCAGGCATTAAAACTCAAAGCTGGTGAATCTTGTAAATTGACTCCATGTTCAATGTCCTCTGCACACTGGTGTGGGGGTTGGATCCCCAAGTCCTTGGGAAACTCCACACCTATGTCTTCCTGGTCTCAAGGCACATGTCAGCTCTCCCAGGCTCTTGTTTCACTCTGGTAGCTTCACAGGTCTGGGATCTCCATGGCGGTCCTGCTCCCACAGCTTCACTAGGCATGGTGCTGATGGGGTTTCTGTGCTGCAACTCTGACACAACATTTCCGCTTGGCATTGCTCTAGCGAAGGCTCTCTACGGTGACTCCACCCCTGTGACAGATCTCTTCCTGGGCCCCCAGACTTTTCCATACATCTGTTGAAATCATGGTGGAGGCTCCCAAAGTTTCCACACTCTGGCATTCTGCAAGCCTGCAGACCTAATGCCACGTGGATGTTGCCAAGGCTTCTGGCTCGTATCTTCCAAAGCTGCATGTCCAACCACACTTGGGACCAATTTACCCACAATCTGGAGTAGCCAAAGCAGCTGGGGTGCTGGTGCTAGAAGTGGCTTCCTGAGGTGGCTCTGGGCAGTGAGCCTGTGTAGGGCTCCTCAAGCCTGTTCCCCAAGACCATTCTGTCTCCCCAGGTCTTTGGGCCAGAAATGGAAGAGTTGGCCCCAGAGGCTTCTGCAATGCCTTCAGGGCACTTTTCTCCTTCTTTCGATAATCCCTTTCCTTTGTACTAATCTTCTTATCTAATGGTCGCTGGACTGCACCATTGCATGCTCTCTGCTTCTCTACCACATGGCCAGGCTGCAAATTTTCCAATTTAAATTCTGGCTTTACATCATGCCTTTGCTGCCATAACTCAGTCTAGGCTTTTACAAGCAGCCATGCAGCTTCCTTAATGCTTTGCTGCTTAGAAATTTCTTTGGCCCAACGCTCTGGTTCACAACTCCTAAGTTTCAACTTCCACAAGCTCCTAGGGCATGGACACAATGCAGCCAAGTTCTTTGCCAGTTCACAGCAAGGGTGATCTTTGCCCCAGTTTCCAATAAATTCTGTCTTATTTCTATCCGAGACCTCCTTAGAATCCTTACAGTCCATATTTCTATCAGCATTCCACTCGCCACCACATAACCAGTCTCTAAGACATTCCAAACTTTCCCTCGTCTTTTTGTCTTCTTCTGAGTCCTCCAAACTCCTCCAACCTTTCCTCAACACCCAGTTCCAAAGCCACTTCCACATTTTCCAGTATCTGTTATAAGCAACACCACATTTCTCTGGTACCAATTTTCTGTGTTAGTCCATTTTTGTTGCTTATAACGAAATACACCGAACTAGGTGATTTATAAAGAAAATGAAATTTATTGCTCACAGTTTCTGAGGCTGGAAAGTCCAAAGTCTGTCTGGTGGTGGCAACAGTGACCCAGGGGTCTCACATTGCAAGATGGTGGAAGCAGAGAGAACAGAGGGAGAGAAAGACAGACTCTCCTCTTCTTTTAAAGCCCTTAGAATCACACCCATGACCACCATTACAAATAGATTTAAACCATTTTTAATCCATTCATTACTGCAGGGTCCTACAATCCAATCACCTCTTCAAGGCTCCACCTTTCAATTACCATAATAGGATTTTCCACCCTCTTAACAGTCACAGTGGAGGCCAAATTTCTAACACATAAAACTCATGGGCCGGCCCGTGGCTCACTCGGGAGAGTGCGGTGCTGATAACACCAAGGCCCCGGGTTCGGATCCCATATAGGGATGGCTGGTTCGCTCACTGGCTGGGCGTGGTGCTGACAACACCAAGTCAA
>NW_007726738.1:309539-359422 GCF_000696425.1 Galeopterus variegatus
ACCCCCTTCCCGGTAATTTTAAAAAAAAAAAAAAAAAAAAAAAAAAAAAAAAACTCGGGACACAATTCAAGCTTCAATAGTTTTGGGGGAACATAATTCAATCCACTACATAAGCCAAACACAAAAGGACAAATATTGCATGATTCCACTAACACGACGTATCTAGAATAGACGAATTTATAAAGACAGAAAGTAGAATAGAGGCTACAAGGGGCTAGGGGGAAGGAGAAATTGGGAATTATTGTTTAATGGGTACAGAGTTTCGGTTTAGGAAAAAGTTCTGGAGATGAATGATGGTGGTGGTTGCACAACAACATGAATGTACTTAATGCCACTGAATTGTACACTTAAAAATGGTTAAAATGGTAAATTTTGTGTTATATATATTTTGCCACAATTTTTTAAAAAGACTACACTACTGACACATACAACATGGACAAATCTCAATACATTCTGCTAAGTGAAAGAACACAGAGCCAAAAGACTACACACGGCATCATTCCATTGGCATATATTGTTGCGAAGACAAGACCACGGGGACAGAATACAGATCAGCAGTTGTTTGGGGCTGTGTTCAGGGAAAGGGCTGACAACAAAGAGATCCTGAGGAATTTTGGGTTGTTTCTCCTCCATCTCCTCCTCTTCTTCCTCCTTTTGTTCTATATGACTTTTGTCAAAATTCACAGAATGCTACACAAAACAGGATATACTTTACTTTAAATAAATTGTACCGTAAGAAAAATAATGGGAGAGAGAGCACTGGCTTTTGAAACTCTAGTTTTCTGTTACATCATTTGTCCACGGCTGCAATGAATGCTAGTTAACGTCAGGGGAGGGTAAAGACGTAAGGACTTGCAGGAGGAAAATGCCTTGATTAATATATCAAAATATGAAAAAACTGTCATCACAGTCACTGTGAATTGTCCATCCTACTTGTCCTCTCCTGCCTCAGCTCCTACTCACTCCAGTGTGTTGATCTGAGCCACTTTAAGTAGCTTCTTCCATGCCACCACCCATCATGAGAATGCCAAAGTCCATGCCATGGGTACTATTTCTGAGTTTTCCAGAAGCTTTTTATTATAAGGATATCAGAGTGAACCTAATTTTTTTTTTTTTTCCTTTTTGTCTTTTTTCGTGACCGGCAACGGATCGCAACCCTCAGTGTTGCGCCCGCACCGGACCGGGACCAGCAACGGGATCGCAACCCTCGGTGTTGCGCCCGCACCTCGCTCAGCCAGTGAGCGGCCGGTCTGTATGTGGGATCCGAACCCTCGGCGGGAGAGCCGCTGTGCTCCCAAACAGCGCACTGTAGCAGTGCGCCACCGGGCTGGCCCTAGTGAACCTAATTTTCATGCGGAAGCTGGAAAAGGGCCTCCTTCCTAACTAACTCTATGCTACACTTTGTTCCAGGGCCCTGAAGCCTGGGCTGACTTACCCATTAGGCAGAGTAGGCAAAGTACCTAGAGCTCACAATAAGAAGGGCCCACGAAATAGTCCTCATATCTTTTAAAATCGGAAGAAAAAATAACTTTAGGGTCAAACAAAGTATTTTAATATGTAATATCAATATATTCACCTTTGTACCAATGCAGTTGTAAAATATAATTTTTAACATTTTTTTTTCTTTTTTTTTTTTTAACAGAGAAAGGAGACCAAGAAAGTGAAAGTACCTAGGGCCCTTTATAATCATGATGCAACCCTTCCTAAAGAAGTTCTGTGTGTTGCCAGAATCTCAAAGTCTCTCTTAAGCAGTTGGGTCAGCTTTTTGCTTTGTCCACGTAATCACAGGAATTGAAACTGGATCAGATAGTGATCACACAGCTCTTCCTTCTTTTTCCTTCCTTTTCTGGCTCCCTCCTTCACCAAAATTCCCCTCCACTTCTCAAGTTACAAAACCAAACCAGGCAGGCAAACAAATTCCAATCTTCCTTAAGAAGTTGTTTATTTCAGTTATTACATTGGTAATCCATGTCCTTTTGGCCCGAAGTCCTGTACTTAAAGTGAACATTTGAGTGTGTGTTGTTTCCCCTTGATTCTCCAAAGCCAGATGGTGAAGGCATAAAAGTTAATACCTGCAGCCTTCTTCTCCCAATTCAAATCCAATTACTAAGTATTTCTCCAAGTAGCACAAAGCAGCTACTTGGAAGCCATATTCAGAAAAGCCTGGAAGAGGCGTGTGAGACTTGGGCTCTGCTGCATCCAGAGAGAGAAAGAGAGAGAGAGAGAGCAAAAGGATTGACCTTCCTCCCTACCACCCCACTCTTTCCCCACCCCCACCCCATGGCAGATGGAAGCTTGGGGACTGACCACTGAGAGCCCTGAGTAAGGGTCAAAAGAGAGTCAGGCGTGGAGAGATTAGTGGGCCCTCCCATCCCTCACTGCCCAGGAAGGGCAGCACCAGGCCATAAGTATGTTGGGTCCCAGGAGAAGCTGAGGGGGAATGGGGTACTGTCTTTGTTTGTTTTGTGCTGCTATAACAGAATACCCGAGACAGGGTAATTTGTAAAGAACATAAATGTATTTCTCACAGTTCTGGAGGCTGGGAAGTCCAAGATCAGGTTTGGCGCCTGGTAAGGGCCTTTTCTTCGCTTTCCACGTGGCACCTTGAACACTGTGTCCTCCGGAGGGAGGGAAACGCTGTTCCTCACATGGCAGAGGAGTAGAAGTGCAAAGAGCAAGAACCCACTCCTGAAAGCCCTTTTTCAAAGGCATTAAACCCACCTATGAGGGTGACGCCCCCATGGCCTAATCACCTCTTAAAGGCCCACCTCCCAGTACTGTTACATTGGCAATTAAATTTCAACATGAGTTTTGAAGGGGACAAACATTCAAACCATAGCAGGCAGGCAGACTGAATTCCTTCACACTCTGAGGATGGTAACCACTGATTTTGGAGCTGTGAAGACAGGGGAGCAGAGTCCCCCTACTGCATGACCTGGTAGAGGACCAACAGCTTGCAAACAAGATGCACACTCTGTACCTCTCCCCAGTCACAACTTTGCCTGGTTCAGGGAACTCCAACGGATTCACCAGAATTTTAGATTCTTGTAAGAAAAGCCACCAAATGTAGATGAAATTGTCCTTAACTTTCTCAAGAGGTACCTTGGGCAGTTACCTATATTCGAATACTATACAAAGTACAACTTGGATAGTAGCTACTAGCTTCTGTGGCTTTTTTAAAGATGTCAGTAAACATTAGTAAAATCCATTGACACTGAAAGTCACAGTATGTGTATACCCACTCCATGCTAATAATGCCAAAGTCTTGGTTTAAACTGCTGAAGTCTAGGAGTATGTGTGTAACCAGATAGGGATGACATTTCTCCATCCTCTTGATTCAACAGTAGAAGCCTGTTGTTGTGATTTATCCAAATCAGACCAGTTACAGCAATGAGTAGAGGAATGATCTGGATATTTATTTATTTATTTATTTATTTTTTAAAAGATGACCGGTAAGGGGATCTTAACCCTTGACTTGGTGTTGTCAGCACCACGCTCAGCCAGTGAGCGAACCGGCCATCCTTATATGGGATCCGAACCCGGGGCCTTGGAGTTATCAGCACCGCACTCTCCCAAGTGAGCCACGGGCCGGCCCACATCTAGTACAGAAAAAATTTTTTTTTTTTTTTTTTTTTTTTAAAGATGACCGGTAAGGGGATCTTAACCCTTGACTTGGTGTTGTCAGCACCACGCTCAGCCAGTGAGCGAACCGGCCATCCCTATATGGGATCCGAACCCGTGGCCTTGGTGTTATCAGCACCGCACTCTCCCAAGTGAGCCACGGGCCGGCCCACATCTAGTACAGAAAAAATTTTTTTTTTTTTTTTTTTTTTTTAAAGATGACCGGTAAGGGGATCTTAACCCTTGACTTGGTGTTGTCAGCACCACGCTCAGCCAGTGAGCGAACCGGCCATCCCTATATGGGATCCGAACCCGTGGCCTTGGTGTTATCAGCACCGCACTCTCCCAAGTGAGCCACGGGCCGGCCCACATCTAGTACAGAAAAAATTTTTTTTTTTTTTTTTTTTTTTTAAAGATGACCGGTAAGGGGATCTTAACCCTTGACTTGGTGTTGTCAGCACCACGCTCAGCCAGTGAGCGAACCGGCCATCCCTATATGGGATCCGAACCCATGGCCTTGGTGTTATCAGCACCACACTCTCCCAAGTGAGCCACAGGCCGGCCCGTCATTTTACTTTTTTGAGCTTCCGTTTCTTCATTGAAGAATAAGGATGGTACCAGAAGGTTCCATCAAATTTAACTGTATTAGTTTATTGGGACTGCCATAACAAAGTACCACAAACTGGGTGGCTTAAACAACAGACATTTATTGCAGCTCATAGTTCTGGAGGCTGGAAGACTGAAAGCAGGTGTTGGAGGGTTGATCTCTTCTGAGGGCTGTGAGGGAGAATTGGTTTTTTATCTCTAAGCTTCTCTTTATCCCCTAGCTTCTGTAGCCTCGGGCGTTCCTTGGTTCAAAGATGGTCATCTTTTCCCTGTGTCTTCACATTGTCTTCCCTCTATGCGTGTCTGTCTCTGTCCAAATTTCTCCTTTTTATAACGACACCAGTCATATTGGATTAGGGCCTGCCCTAATGACCTCTTCTTAACTTGATCATCTGCAAAGACCCCCTTTCCAAATAGCATCACATTCATAGGTACTGGGGGTTGGAACTCCAACATCTTTTGGTGGGGACCCCATCCAATCCGTACTATAACTTTCTAAAAGAATCAATATGAAAACAAAACAAAACAAAACAAAACTGTGAGCCCAAAAAGTAGACTGAAAAGCCTATCAAGAGGCGCTAGAATGAATGTTGGTAGGTGGGGGGGGGGTGATCGCCTTTGCTCACCTGGCCTGATTTCTGCCTAACTACAGAGTGTTTTACAGGCTCCTGCCAAAGACAGTGCAGGATCCAAGGCAGGGAGGAAAATACACAGTTCTGGAGCCTTCCTCAAATGGTACCAGTAATATATTCACAGGAGTGCAAAGCTGTGTACAGATGTATTTGTTCCATATAGATATAGAGCCAGCAATGCTCGAGCACATAAACCCAACATTTCACACTTGATGAGAAGCCAAAATAAGTCTCTCATTCATTCAGTAGCTGGCTCCACCTGCCTACATAAACCCCATCTTTATTTTGTCTGCTGGATGAAAATGGAAATCTCACCAGCTCACTGCAGTCCTCAGACTCTTAGAAATAAAGGGCGAACCTTTCATGTCTAGGCCAGAATCCAGAGAATGGTCTGTGTTCTGACCAAAGGTCAGTTATTTTTCTGCCTTTGCCTTTCACTAGCATTTTACTTTTGCTTTTTTTCTCCCATCCTATGTGAATTTCCCAAGCTTCTCCCTCCACACACACTCTGGAGAGAGATAGAAAATCTTTGTTGAGTAGCAACCTTTGTAACAATGAAAAAATTCCTCCCCAGATGACTGGACAGATTGGAGCCAACCCATTTCCTTTAGTCCCTGAGCACATTGTTTCCCTCCACTGATTTCTGCAATCCAGAAACAGCTGCAAATTCCAGGAAAGCAATGTTCTGATCCAATCCCGAAAGCCGTCTTTACCCTTTTGTTTTTTCCTCTGGAGGGAGGAAAGAGAAAAAACCCTTGAAAAACTGCCACAGTGCATTATTTCCAAGCGTCTGTTGAAGGAGGTGTGAGCCAAGCAGACCTTTTTATTGGAGGAAAGAAGGAGAGAGTAAAAGTGGAAGAAAGGAAGATATTTTTTAAATGATGGAAAAGAGCTTGGAGAAAAATCTGAGTGGAATAAAGTTACACAATGGACAAAGAATTGAGCACAAACACTGCATATGCAATGTAATTGAAATGTGCCCGTGCAAAAGGCTTCAATTCACTTTGCCTCTCACTTTGGGTGAACCACGAAGCCAGTCTATTTCAATATTTAATTAGGGTCATTCTTACTTGAAACTAACCTAATAAGAGAACATCAGGACATGTAAAAATGATACTGTGAATTGAAAGTGCATGAAGAGGATATTATTTCACAAAATAATTCATAGTCATACTCTTATAATTAGCGGCCTCCACAATACACTTAAAAGGTGTTTCTTTTTTTTTTTTTTAAAGATGACCGGTAAGGAGATCTTAACCCTTGACTTGGTGTTGTCAGCACCACGCTCACCCCAGTGAGCTAACCGGCCATCCCTATATGGGGATCCGAACCCGTGGCCTTGGTGTTATCAGCACCGCACTCTCCCAAGTGAGCCACAGGCCAGCCCAAAAGGTGTTTCAATTTATAAAACTATCTTTCATTTGCCCTTTCATAGTCACTCTCTACCTTTTTCCATTCCTTGCTGTGCCTGGGAGACTGGTCTTTATGGATGGAATCAATACTTGCCCTCTAGCTTCTGGTTGGGGTTAGCTAATGGGAAACATCACCTAGAGACTGAGGAGTGGAAAGAGTGAGATTGAGGGTCGCCACAGGTTGGCCGTTTTCCTCTACCGAGGGTCACAGCTCTTGGGATGGGGTGTGTCCCTCCCTCTTCACTCAGCTATGCTCTGCTTCTTCACCTTGCCCTTGCCTGTCTTGCGGGTACGGGTGACAGAACCCTCCTCCTGCCACCTCAGTGTACTGCATTATTCTTTTCCAATTCCCTAAGCCTCATCCACATCTTTATAACTTAAACTCTCCTTAATTGTCCATTTGAATATGTTCTCCATTTCCAGGATGTGCCCTGACTATTACAATGCACGATTTTCCTCTTCAGCTAGACTGTAAGTCTCTTGAGTGTAGTCTTATAAGATGCTCTGTGTTTCCTTCAAAACCTCCAGCATGGTCCCATGTTCAGAGCAAACATTTGTCGTTCACAGTGTTGATGATCTCAGGAAAGTTCTTCATTTAGGCTGGCCCTTCTTTCCAAGGTCACACTTCCAGACCCATTTAGTGAATCATACGTGATTCTATCTGTTCACACAAAGTGTGCCCATTATTGTTGCCCAATTCCTGCATTTAATGGGATTTTGCTGCCTGTGGCAAGTAGTGTGATACAACAGAACAGTGGGTGTTTTGGAGCCTTACTGACCTGGGGTCAACTCCCACCTTTACTACTTACTAGTTGGGTAACATAGGAAAAGCTACTTAAGGTCCCCAAGAACCACTGTCATTATATACAGATGTGAGATGCAGAATTACTACATCTCTGCTTCCTCCCCCTTGCTCTTTCCCTATCTTTACCAGTATGGCCAACTGCAGTCCTTTGCCCCCAATTTAAACACAATGACTAGTGGTAGGATGAAGCCAGGTTCCTGAGGAAGAGGAGATAGAAAAGGAAGGAAGAAAAAATGGCAGAAGGTTTAGACATTGTCAACATGGACCAGGTTTATGAGCAATATTTAAATATGATTTTGGAAGATGTGGAAGAAACCATGATACCTAAAGAAGCTGATGAAAAAACACATATAGGTGTAAAAAATGAACAAGATGGAATATTCCAGTGCTGCTTGTTTGAAGCAATGGTACTGTATTAGCAGTCTTTTCATTGAAAGCTGGCTGGAGCAAAGAATTTATCCAGTGTAGAAACTAGGACACTAAAACAGAAACATACGAAGTGCCTGTGATTCCTTCCACCCCTTAAATGAGCTGGTTTGTATGTAATTCATAAGTTTCCACCGAAATGGTATTTTAAATTTTTCAATTCTACCAATAAAGTATGCACCATAATCCAGAACTCTTGGAACAAGTTGATTTATTCTTATTATTTTTGTGATAGCCAAATACTCTAGTTACCATTGTGGGGTCGGAAAAAGGTTTCCAAGCACCACTGCAAAGCAGACTTGGTATGGCCTGAAGGAGGACAGAAATGTCTGCACCATGCCCTGAGCTCAGAATATCCCCATCATGGGCTATGGCTAAGTGTGTTCTTTCAGGTAGTGTACCAAGCCTGCATGCCTGCCTGGCTGTTGTGAAGAATCACAGAATCACAGGGATTATAATAACTTCTTCAAAGGGTTGCTATGAGGCAATTTAATTAGATAACATACACAAGGCACCTAGTACTCAGCATATAGTCAGCACTTTATACATGCTACTTATTATTTCTTGTAGAGGTTTAGAGCTTATACAATTCAGATAAGAGGCATTATTTTTAGGCTGGCTGGGTAGCTCAGTTGGTTAGAAAATGGTGTTATAACACCAGGTCAAGGGTTCAGATCCCCATACTGGCTAGTTGAAAAAAAAAAAGAAAAAGAAAAAAAAGGCTTTTTTCAAATTTGGAAAATCACGATGGTTGGCATTCTCCTAGTATGTCATGCCAGCTACTGCAATGGTCCCAAAGTGTTGTTTTCTAGCTCCTTCCACTTACTGGGCCTTGCATCCATCCATGATAAACAATGAAGAGGTTCTGACAACACTGAGGACCAAATGGTACAATGGAGTTACAGTACACAAACATTTAAGTTGCTTGAATTCAACTATATGCTCAGCAAAATAAAATAATATGGATGAATATATACATATATATATAATTTTCCCTGCTACAATATGGCCCTTAAATTCAAGCCAACTCCTTCATCTGGTACTCTACCAAAGAAAGAGCCATGGCCATCTGTTCCAGCTCTAGAGGGAAAACTGGCTGTGTTGAATTTACTGAGAGGTGGCACAGAATAAATAAAACCATGTATTCTGTACTGTATAGGTGATTTAAGAGATTTTTAATGGTAATTTTTTTTTTTTAAAAGATGACTGGTAAGGGGATCTTAACCCTTGACTTGGTGTTGTCAGCACCACGCTCAGCCAGTGAGCAAACCAGCCATCCCTATATGGGATCCGAACCCGGGACCTTGGTGTTATCAGCCCCGCACTCTCCCGAGTGAGCCACGGGCCGGCCCATTATTGGTAATTTTTTTTTTTTAAAAGATGACTGGTAAGGGGATCTTAACCCTTGACTTGGTGTTGTCAGCACCACGCTCAGCCAGTGAGCAAACCAGCCATCCCTATATGGGATCCGAACCCGGGGCCTTGGTGTTATCAGCACCGCACTCTCCCGAGTGAGCCACGGGCCGGCCCATTAATGGTAATTTTTTTTTTTTTCTATACATGAGTTTTGCCATATATATTGACTTTAGAACCCAAACTCCAAGCAAGATGCAATACCACTGCTACACACTATTGTGTGTCACTTGAAGTTGTCAGACCCTAAGTGTGTAAGAAAAATGACTCCTAACAAAACCCAGTATTACCGTAAGGTTAATTTGGGGACTGCTTAGGCAGCCTCACAGCTGCAAAGAAATCTGCACTACCATGTTCCCTCCAATAAATTCCTCTGTCAACACAGGCAATTATTAACATTTTCAATTACTTATTTTTAAAAATACCTACTGAGCATCTACTACTCACTAGGCCCTGTGCTCAGCTCTAGAAATACAGGAGCGAATAAAACAGACTTGGTCTCCGATCTCATGGAGCTTACATTCTAGGAGGGTAATCAGATACATTGATCAATTAATCACACAAATATTCACTAAGAGCCAACTATGTTTCAGGCATCATGCTAGACATTGGGGATAGTATTGTCAACAAAAGAGATCAAAACCCCTCTTGCAGGGAGTTTTTGCATTCTATTATGGAAGATAGAAAATAAACAAGATAGGGCCGGCCCGTGGCTCACTCGGGAGAGTGTGGTGCTGATAACACCAAGGCCCCGGGTTCGGATCCCATATAGGGATGGCCGGTTCGCTCACTGGCTGAGCGTGGTGCTGACAACACCAAGTCAAGGGTTAAGATCCCCTTACCGGTCATCTTTTAAAAAAAAGAAAAAAGAAAGAAAAGAAACAAGATAAATATGTAAACTGTATGGTATGGTAGACACTTATAAAGCCTGAGGAGAAAAAAAATAATAAAGCAAGAAAGGGGGTTGTTAAATAGTGACAACGTGGTTAATTTCAGACTGGATGGCCAGAAGGCCTCCCCTGAGAAGTGACTTTTGAGTAAAGACCTGAAAGAAGTGATGGCTAGAGCCCTACAGGTATCTAGAGGTGGAACATTCCAACAGAGGGAGCAGTGGACTGAAGACCACGTGTGGTTAGAGTGGAGGGAAAATGCGAGAGGCCAGATAATGCAAGGCCTGGTAAGTCAGAGTGAGGACTGGCTCTTGCTGCTTGTGTAAAGGAGACTATTGAGAGCTGAGCAGCAACATAACCTGTCTTATATATTAATAGGATCATTCTGACTCATGATGAAAACGGACTGCAGAGAGTCAAGAGCAGAAGTAGAGTCTGGTGAGGAGACTGCTGTAATAACTTAGACAAAATATGACAGCGGCTTAGACAAATGGGAGCAGTAAGAAGTGGGTGAATTGTGGATATATTGTGACGGTACAGTATACAGGATTTGCTGACCAATTTAAAGTGGGAAGGGAAAGAAAGAGAAGCAGCAAGGACATCACCAAGTTTTTTGCCCTTAGCAATTGGAAAGACGTAATTGCCATTGACTTAGATAAAGAAGGAGCTAGTTTCAGAGGTGGAGGTGCACTAACTAGTTCGGGCCTTTATCAAGTCTGATTTACCTATATTAGACATCCTAGTAGAGATGCCCTGTAAACTATTAGATGCCTGGGTCTGGAGTTCAGAGGAGATATAAATTTGAGAGTCATGAGAATACAGATGGTATTTAAAACCATGAGTCTAGATGAGACCACCAAGGCATTGAGTATGGAGAGAAAAGAAAGGTCCAAAGACTGAATTCTGGGACTCCAACATTTAGAGGTTGGGGATATGAGAATAAAACAGCTAAAAAGGCTTAAAGGACCATCCAGAAAGGCAGAAAGAAAACCAGATAGTGTGATTTCTCGGAAGCCAAGAGAAGAAAGTGTATCAAAAAGGAGAGATTGATTAACTATCAAATTTTGATTAGCATTACTTGGGAAAGGTATGAGGTTTCATGGAAGTGTATAACAGAGGGCACAGTTTAGATTGAGGACTCAGAGAAGTGGCATTTAAGCTGAAGGTGAAGGAATGAAGTCCCCCAGTGACTTTCACCCATGTAGTTTTTTCCTTCCTGAAGTCATCCTTGCTTCATTCCAATGGTGTCTCTGGTCAGCTGTGCATGCAATACACCTGTGGACCTGTCAGCAGCCCTCTCCATCACAGTCACCATCCCAGACAGCTGAGCAAGGAGGAGGCTTGGGGAGTGGGAGTAAGGATGGAGGAAGAGAAAAGCTCAGAATAGCTCCCCCAAATGGCATGTATGAAACAGCCAAGCTCCTTTTCAATATGACAGTCACTTGGATATGATTTCCGGCAGTGAGTATCCACTTGGTCCCACAACATAAGGCACTGTCACCCATTCTCACACAGGGTTCCTGGCCAGCGTTGGCTGGCTGTCTTTGCAGATGTGACCAATCAGAGAGCATATCTAGGATCACTAATTGGGCCTTGTTTTCTCCATGCAAGAGATCAAGAAGCAAAGAGGGGATGGAAAGAAAATCTGATGTCAAGGTATGTTAGAAAAACTGGTGGAGGAGCTCTTAAAGTCTACATACATAGCTACCATTTTAAGGAAAGCAGGCCCAAGTGAAATCAAACCCAGCTGCCCTGACATAGCCAACTGGACTAGGGGCTCCATGTACCCTCTGTGACCAGGGAAACCCCTTTGGAGAAAACCAAACACACACTCTGCAAAGCGGAACATTCTAGATTGAGCAGTGACAAAGTGACTCATCAAAGCCTCTTTGGGAAAGTTTAAATGCTACAAATGAACAAAAAGAAACAAGAGACTGAGTTCTTCCACACACATGTTCATAGCAGCATCATGCACAATAGCCAAGACGTGGAAGCAACCCAAATGACCATCAAGGAGTGAATGAATAAAAAAATGTGGTATGTACAAGGGGTCTTCAAAAAGTGCATGGAAAGATTTGTATTATCTATTAATTTTATCTTTCTATGAACTTTTTGAAATACCTGTGTATAGACAATGGAATATTATTCAGCCTTACAAAGTAAGGAAATCCTTTCATGTGCTACAACATGAATGAACCTTGAGGACATTATTCTACATGAAATGTCAGCCACAAAAAAGACAAATACTGTATGGTTCCACTTCTGTGAGGTACCTAAAGAAGTCAAAATTACAGAAATAGAAAGTAGAATGGTGGTTTCCTGGGGTCAGGGGAGGGGGAAATGAAGAGTTGTTTAATGGGTAGAGTTTCAGTTTTGCAAGATGCAAAAGCTCTGGAGATCTATTGCAAACAATGTGCATACACTTAACACTACTGAACTGTATGCTTAAAAATGATAAAGATGGTAAATTTTATGGTTTTTCTTTTTAACCACAGTTAAAAATCTTTTTTTAAGAGTCTGAACTTTTCTGCTTTTCTTTGAAATTAACTGCATCACCCAGTATCAGAAAATCTAGAACCAAGGGGGACTGTGCAACTGATGAGACAAAATCCCTTATTATGGTGAGCTTCTGTAACAGACACCATAATCCCAAATTGCCCAGGTCTGCCTTTTCTTAAAGGTCTTGACTAAGACACACGTGAATCCAATCAGAAAAATTAGTCAATACTATTAACTATCAAAAAATCAGGAAAAGAAAAGATGACAGTATATAAACTGTAGGTTTTGGATTACCGAAGTGCCCTGGTAGGTAGATAGAGGGGAGGTGAACTCCATGGGAGAAACTGGAAGGATGGGGCTTTGCTTTTCAATGTTTTACATATTAGGCTCACATGATTTCTTTTTTAAAAAGTGTTCCTGTTAAGAAAACCACTGCTCTAGAGGTCATCTATAAGGTGTGAGAGATTCCTGGAGACTTTCACCCCAGTTCACAAATTTATAAAATTTTTTCATTTTTTTTTTTTCATTTATTTTTATTTTTTTATTTTTTTATTTTTTTCCTTTTTGTCTTTTTTCGTGTCCGGCAACAGACCGCAACCCTCAGTGTCACGCCCGTCCCGGACCGGGACCGGCAACGGGATCGCACCCCTCGGCGCTGCGCCCGCCCCTCACTCAGCCAGTGAGCGGGAACCGGTCTGTATGTGGGATCCGAACCCTCGACGGGAGCGCCACCGCGCTCCCAAGCGGTGCACTGTAGCAGTGCGCCACCGGGCCGGCCCAAAATTTTTTCATTTTTATAAGCAGATACTGCTTTTGTAGTCAAAAGTATTAACATATTGAAATGTTTTTTTTTTTTTTTTTTTTTAAAGATGACCGGTAAGGGGATCTTAACCCTTGACTTGGTGTTGTCAGCACCACGCTCAGCCAGTGAGCGAACTGGCCATCCCTATATGGGATCCGAACCCGGGGCCTTGGTGTTATCAGCACCGCACTCTCCCGAGTGAGCCACGGGCCGGCCCCTTGAAATGATTTTTAAGACAAGAAATCTACTCTATAGACAGTGTGATGCTGAGGGCACATTGCTTCTTATTCTCTGTGTCTCCAGCCCTTGGCCTGGGTTCTTGAATATTGTAGGTCACAAGTCCTGAAAAACCTTGCATTCAGCACGAATACATTTGTTTCCTAAAAGAATGAAATGTTAGAATAATGATTTGGAATAACTTATTAGAAATCAAGTGTAAAACACATGTGATTACTAATTTTGTATTAGAAATTGAAGATCTCTCTTCTACATCCAGAATAATTTCCAAGAGGTACCTTGCTAATCCAATGTTATGGGCTGAATAGTGTCCCAACCCCACCCCAACTCTATCACCCCCACCAATTCATATGTTGAAACCGTAAATCACAATACCTCAGAATGTGATGTATTTAAGGGGCTGGCCCGTGGCTCACTTGGGAGAGTGTGGTGCTGATAACAAAGGCCACTGGTTTGGATCCTTATATAGGGATGGCCAGTCAGCTCTCTTGGGAGAGCGTGGTGCTGACAACACCAAGTCAAGGGTTAAGATCCCCTTATCGGTCATCTTTAAAAAAAAAAAAAAAACCAAGAAAATATGAAGTAACCAGAAAGCCCTTGACAGAAGGCCACTGGTTTGGATCCTTATATAGGGATGGCCAGTCAGCTCTCTTGGGAGAGCGTGGTGCTGACAACACCAAGTCAAGGGTTAAGATCCCCTTATCGGTCATCTTTAAAAAAAAAAAAAAAGAATCTGACGTATTTAGAGATGAGGTCTTTAAAGAAGTAATTAAGTTAAAACGAGGCTATTAGGGTGGGACCTGATCCGATATGACTGGTGTCCTCATAAGAAGAGATTAGCACAGAGGTAAGATCATGTGAAGACCAGGTGTAAGGCCATCTACAAACCAGGGAGAGAGGCCTCACAGGAAGCCAACCCTGTTGACACCTTGATCTGAGACTTCTAGCCTCCAGAATTGTAAGAAATTAAATTTCTATTATTTAGGCCATCCAGTCTGTGGCACTTTTTTACGATAGCCCCTAGCAAACTAATACAGCCAAGTATTTTGTTATTGTTGTTTTTGATGGCTGGCCAGTACAGAGATAGAACCCTGGACCTTGGTGTTATCAGCACTACACCCTAACCAACTGAGCTAACCAGCCAGCCCCTACACCCAAGTATTTTTTAAACTGCATAGAATGGATCTGTTTTCATGGCACTTGTGCACAAAGAGGTGCAAAAATAGTTATACAAAAGAAAGGCTTTGTGATACACTGTTGGGTGACCCCCAAAGCCTTAGGTCAAAGTGTGGCTTAAAATAATACACCACAGGGCAGGCCAGTTAGTTCACTTGGTTGGAGCATGGTGCTGATAACACCAAGGTCAAGGGTTTGGAACCCCATACCAGTCAGCCACCAAAACAAAACAACAATGACGACAAAATACACCCCAAACAGGCTCATCCATAATGTCAGACAAAGAAAGCAACTGAATTGCCTGTACATTTTGTCTCAGTGCCCACCCAAATTCTACGTCCACTGAGCGTATGTTCAAAATCCATCCCATATTTCACAAGGCAGCACAGGATACTGTGTTAAAGGTTATAGTAGAAAGACCAGGATCTGAATGCCAGCTCTGTGCCTTTACAGGCTACAAGGTCTTGGGTGAGTTAATATAATTGCATAAGCCTCTACCTCCTTATCTATAAAATGGGAGTAATAGGTCAAAGGGCACAAAATTTCAGTTAGATAGGAGGAGTAAGTTCAAGAGCTCTACTGTGCAACATGGTGACTACAGTTAGTAACAATGTATTATATTCTTGGAAAATGCTAAGAGAGTAGATTTTAAGTATTCTTACCACAAAAATGATGTTAGGTAATACATATGTTAATTAGCTCAATGAGCCAGTCCACAATGTATACATATTTCAAAACATCACGTTGAAAACAAAAAACAGGGCTGGCCCGTGGCTCACTCGGGAGAGTGTGGTGTTGATAACACCAAGGCCACGGGTTCGGATCCCATATATGGATGGCCGGTTCGCTCACTGGCTGAGCATGACGCTGACAACACCAAGCCAAGGGTTAAGATCCCCTTACTGGTCATCTTTAAAAAAAAAAAAAAAGAAAAGAAAAAAAAAAAACAAAATAAAATAAAACGGGAGCAATTATAGTACCTAATTTAGGGCTTTTAGATTTAAAAGGATGAAGGTGTAAAGCTTTTAGTATAGTACTTATTCAATTTTTTTCTAGACACCTCTCACCTCTGGAGGTGGGGGAAAAATTGGTAAGGAGGGCAACAATTTAAACAAATAATGATCCTTCTTACTTTAATAAGACTAAAGGGAGAAGAGTGCCTTAGGCCAATTACAGGGCCAAGTCATTTTATTTATTTATACATTTATTTATTTATTTGGTGGCTGGCTGGTACAGGGATCCAACCCTGGACCTTGGTGTTATCAGCACCACACTCTAACTAACCAAGCTAACAGGCCAACCCCTCAGGTCATTTTAGTTGCCTGATTTATGGGGCACAGAGCTTCAGGTGCCTATATCATGGTAAACATGGGAGAGCCCCTGGCTGCTGCAGCTATGGGACCTAGGGGTGGATGGTGTAACGTGCTCTGGAGACAATATGGTAAACACATGTCACGTTTGTAAAGCAGCAGAAACAGGGAGCAGATGGCTTGAATGAGTAAGGTGATCCTTACACGTGGCCACAAGCATAGCACTGTGAAGGAAAGTACACATGAGACTGCGTTACAGAAAGAGCTCATTATGTACGTGCACTTCCCAGACCTCACCTAGAGAGCTTCTCACCAGCTCTGCCTGTGGGAGGAAGGGAGAGAACACCCCTCAAGAGTCCCCTTCCTCACAACTCGTGTGGGGCCTGGCCTTCTCTCCAACCAAATGAAACTGATGCAGATAACAGTTATAATTCAATAATCCAAGGCATGTTTTCATGAGACCCATTGTTGTCAGCCTTTTCCAATATCAGCTGGGATGCTGTTAAGAAACAGGTTTGGGTCCCCTTACTGGCCAGCCATCAAAAAAAAAAAAAAAAAAGAAAAGAAAGAAACAAAGAAAAAGAAAAAAAATACTGTAACTTCTGGCCAGAACCAATCCCTCTAAATAGTCCAATCTTTCATAAGCCTGCTGGCCAGTTCACAAATTGAAGTCTGTTTTTCAACTTGACCCAGAGCTAACGAGAGAGCTGACATAAGTGCTGATGGGAGCCTGCTGCAGGACCAGAGTGGGTATCTGCGTTAAAAGAAGCAGAATTAGGGCTGGCCTGGTGGCGCACTGGATAGCGCGGCGGCGCTCCCGCCGAGGGTTTGGATCCCACATACAGACCGGCCGCTCACTGGCTGAGCGAGGTGCAGGCGCAACACCGAGGGTTGTGATCCCGTTGCCGGTCCCGGTCCGGTCCGGGGGCGACACTGAGGGTTGCGATCCGTTGCCGGACACGGAAAAAGACAAAAAAAAAAAAAAAAGAAGCAGAATTAGAAAGGGGTTGAGGGAGGCAGGGCTGAATGTGAGAAATGACAATGTCAGAGGAGTGGAGCTGGTACCAGAGACCAGGGCTGGGCAACTGCTATGGGTTGAATGTTTGTTCCTTCTAAAGTTTGTGTTAGGGGGCCGGCCCGGTGGCTCACTCGGGAGAGTGCGGTGCTGATAACACCAAGGCCCCGGGTTCGGATCCCATATAAGGATGGCCGGTTCGCTCACTGGCTGGTCGTGGTGCTGACACCACCAAGTCAAGGGTTAAGATCCCCTTACCGGTCATCTTTAAAAAAAAAAAAAAAAAAAAAAAAGTTTGTGTTAGAACTTGATCCTCAATATAGTATTTGAAAGGTGGGGCCTTTTAGAGGTGATTGGATCATAAGACTATGCCTTCATGAATGAACTAATCCATTCACAGGTTAATGGTTTAATGGATTATTAAGGAGTCGACTGGGAGCTTCATAAGGAGAGCAAGTGAGCACATAAAAATGCTCTTGCTCAGCCCTTGCTATGTGATATCCTGCACTGCCCCAGGACTGTGCTGAGAGTCCCCAGCCAAGAGGAAGTCCCTCACCAGGTACACCCCTCAACCTTGGTGTTGGGAAAATATAGGAAAATGGTCAGTGCCCCTCAGATGTTCAGAATCTTGCCGAGCATTTGCTGTGAATAGGTTGTGTGTGGGCGGAGTTCATGCGCCTGCCCGGCACTGCCACCTTGAATGGAGTTTACTGCCTTGGGCAGCTGCCACCATACAAGCAGCCATGCTTTCCAACCTATGGCTTCCAAGGACCTGTTTGCTGGTTACCTAGCTCATAGACCTGCGTGTAAAGGGTCTGGTGACCCAGCCTGGCATGTAAAGGGTATTCTGACATTAGCAGAGTGCCACAATTGGCGTAGTCTGCGATAGGATTCTGAGCAGGTACAGGAGCTGAAAGCCCTTGGAAGAAGAAGGAAATGTGGCTATTTTTGAATATGTTCTGCCCTGTGGCCACCTTCCTGTTGACTGGGATCTGGTTGCTGCACAGTGTATTGCAAGGCAGCATAGACCAGGTACTACAATGCAAAACCCATTGGGATGGGGAGGAAATGTGGCTGTCCTTGAGTGTTTGGTGCCCAGTGGCCACTTTTCTGCTGACCAGAGCCTGGCTACTGCTAACTGTGCTGCAAACTGATCAAGAAAGCAGAGTTGTTGGAAGCCTGGATGATTATCCTGGAGGATGATGTGCAGCGACTGACCACTCCTGCCTCTCACACCAGGGAAGACGACCAACCCAGTGGTGAGTTGGGGGAAACCATGCGTCTCCAAGCATGACCTGTTGTGCACAAGAAATTGAGACAGGAGCAGCCTATGGGACCGGATGGACAACCAGTGGGCGATCTGCAGGTAACTCAGTTCACCACCTATGTCCCATATACCCAGGTTGAACTGGTTGATTTGGGAAGAGAGTTCAGGCAGAAACATGGGAGAGCCCCTGGCTGCTGCAGCTATGGGACCTAGGGGTGGATGGTGTAACATGCTCTGGAGACAATATAGTAAACACATGTCTCATTTGTAAAGCAGCAGAAACAGGGAGCAGATGGCTTGCTGGGTGCCACTTAAACCCAAGAAGGCTCGGAGGATGCCACTTAAACCCAGTGGCTGGCCGGGTGCTGTATAAACCCGAGAAAAGAGTGACTGAATGAATGCCGTTGTTCGAACTGTGGGTGAATGCTGCAGAACTGCCCAAAACTGTGAGTGAATAGCTGGTGTAAACCAAGCTGATTCAAGTAATTCAGGAGACGCTAGATGCTAATGGCCAAGACAATGAAAAGGCCCCAAGGGCATTTCAGAAGTTTGGGAGAGCACCCCTCCCATCACAGAGGCCAAGAGAACTGAGTTTCTCCGGAGGACAGTCCTGGGGCACTGCTGCCCTTGGCAAACTGCTCCCTGCATCCCAGCGGCTCTGGCTGGAGTAATCCTGCCTCAGCACCTCCAAAGAGCAAAAGCCAAAAACCTTGGTAGCATTCACATTGTGTTAAGTTTGCAGGCCAGCAGTATGTGAGAGCAGTGGCGGTGTGGCAGCCCTCACCTAGATTTCGGACGATGTATGAAAAAGCCAGGGGATTCAGGTGGAGACCTGCTGCAGGGGTGGAGCTGCTGCGGAGGTCATCTACAGAGCAATGTGGAGCAGAAAAGTGGGGTCAGAGGCCCCACAGAGAACCCCCACTGAGGAAATGTCTAGTGGAGCCAGGATGGCAGGGCCCAGAACTGTGGGTCTGCTGGCATTGTGCAGCGCCAGTCTGGAAAAGCTGCAGGCACCAGGGCAGCTCAATGGGCTGCACTTGGTGGAACGGTAGGAGTGAGGTTGCCCAACGCTTTTGGGGCCCAGGTGCCCCAGTGTGCTTAATGTTTGCCCTGTTTGGGTTTTGGATTTGTTTGGGGCCTGTTTTTCCTTTCTATTCCTCCCTTCTCGAATGGGAATGTGTACCCAATGTCTGTCCCACTTTATCTTAGAAGTAGATAAACTTGTTTTTGACTCTTTACAGGTTCACAGCTGAAAGGAGTTTTGCCTTCAGTCTCAGATGAGACTTTGGACTTTTGAGTTGGTGCTGCAACAAGTTAAAGACTTTTGGGACTGGGATGGAATGTGTAATATGTGAATGTAAGGGTTGTCTATCCTTGCTAAAGGAACATCATGGAAGATTCTGAATGCATAGACTGTACAGTGAGGGACCCTGAAGGGGTGGCTTGCTGGGAAAAGAGAATACTTTAATCAGGCCCCCTCACCTTAGGTCCAGTGGGGGGTGGTGCAGCACATTCTTTGTAAATAAGTTGTGTGTGGGTGGAGTTAGTGCATGGGTGGTGCTGCCACTTGGTTGGTGTCTGGTGCCTCAGGTGTTGCTCCACATGGCCATGCTCTCGAACCTATGGCTCCAAGGACCTTTCCGCCAGTTACCTAGCTCCTAAACCTGCGTGTGAACGGTTTGTGACCCAGTCTGGACAATGGGCTTGAGGGGTCTGTGAGCTCCAGACCCAGCCCTAGCTCTACAGGAGGAAACAGGGTTAGAGGCAGACTTCTGAAAACCTACAGAACTTTGAAACCAGAGCACTAACAAAAACAATCACCATTCTAATAAAAATAATAGTTAAATGTACTGGTATCTACATCCAGTATTAGTCAATTCTTTGCTGTCTTCAACCTGAGGGGGTTCAGACTTTCTCCTTTGAGACATGGGACCTAAACACAGGCATTTGCTTTGTAGGGGCTAAGGGAAAGGTTCCTCTTCAACCCTGAAAGTTCACTAAAAAGTTTTCTCTTCATCCCTGAAGTTTCACTAAATATCATGGACAAATTCAGATTAGTATGAAAAAAAGGCATAACAAAATTTATTTTAACATGCATAACATGGGGGAATCTCAAAGTGATTGCCCCAAAACAATGGGGTACAGACTCTTATATACCCATCTTCATAGGGAAAGAGGAGATGGGCGTATATGAATAAATAATTCTTATGGGGATTCAGAGGGCTTGGAGAACATACAATGGCATGGGACAAGGTCATTTGGACCCATACAGCAGACAATGACTAAAACACTTGAAAACATTAACTTGCTGGGAAAATCACATATAAATTCTCCTCAGGAAGATGACGGTCTGTGGCAAACATCTGTCTAGGTATGCTGACAGACTTCAGTTTTTCTTCCTGTGTGATATGAGTTAAGTTAATGAAAACTCAGGGAAAGGACAAGAGGTAGTAGTCTTCTTCTTTGGCAGGTCTGGACTTTAGGCAGATAAGGGAATAGCTTCATTCTGTGCTTCGGAGAGTAACGGGGGATTGAGAGACAGGAGGGGGCAGGGGAGGTCAGAAAGACCTTGAGGCTGCTTCTTTATTCCAGCATGTCAAAGCTCCATATTTTAGGGTAAGGGCCTTTGAGCCCTAACAGCTTCTAGACTGTTTTCATCAAAGTTAAAAACATGACCCATCGTGTAGCCTCCCCCCCCCCCCGCAGAAAGAGCAGCAATTCTTAAAGCTGCTAAACTAAGCAGAACTTGTACTATCACTTTCAGCTTATTCTTAAGCCCCCCCCCCCCCCGCAGAAAGAGCAGCAATTCTTAAAGCTGCTAAACTAAGCAGAACTTGTACTATCAATTTCAGCTTATTCTTAAGGTCTTCATATGTAGCTAAGACATTTTCTGTACATGTGGAAAAGCTTGAAAAGCTTGATCACTTGAAAACATTAACTTGCTGGGAAAGTCATATATGAATCAATGTGACTTCCATTTTACATGGATTTTATTCATGTCAGAGAAACTTTCATTGTAGCAAAAATAATTATAGCTATTATGTACTGAATTATGTCCTGCCCAAATTTATATGTGTTTAAACCTTAACCCCCAATGTGATGTTATTTGGAGATGGTGCTTTTGGGAGGTGATATGGATTGAATCGTGTCCCCCAAGATTTATGTATTAGAAGCTTGATCCCCACTGTGACAGTTAAGAGGCTGGGAAATCCCATTATATTAACTGAAAGATGGGGCTTTGAAGAGTGATTAGATGCTGAGGACCATGCCCTAATGAATGGATTAATAATGGTGGTCATGTGTGTGGTTCTGAGGGCTTTAAAAGGAGAACATGTGAGAGTCTCTCTCTCCCTCTGCTCTGCCATTTTCTGCCTTGTGAGACCCTTGCATTTCTTTCTTTCTTTTTTTTTTTTTTTTAAAGATGACCAGTAAGGGGATCTTAACCCTTAACTTGGTGTTGTCAGCACCATGCTCAGCCAGTGAGCGAACCGGCCATCCCTATATGGGATCCGAACCCGGGGCCTTGGTGTTATCAGCACCGCACTCTCCCGAGTGAGCCACGGGCCGGCCCAGACCCTTGCATTTCTGTAAAGCCACCACCAAAGAAGACCCTCACCAGATGTGTTCCCTGGACTTTGGACTTCCCAGCCTCCAAAACTATAAGCAATAAATTTTGTTTTCTTAAACATTACCCAGTTCCAGATATTTTGTTATAAGGAACAGACTAATACTGGAGGTAATTAGGTTTAGATGAGGTCATGAGGGTAGGGTCCTTATGGTGGGATTAGTGCCATTATAAGAGGAGACACCATAGAACTTGCAGCCTCTCTCTTCCCCCACAGCCCCCCCCCCCCCCCCCCCCCCCCCTCCCAGGAGTAGCCACTACTCTGACTTTTAAGTACACAGATAGTATGGTTGTTAGGAGAACCTGACCATGCTTACATCCTGTTCTCAGACTTCCAGCCTCCAGAACTGTGAGAAAATACACTCTTGTTGTTTAAACAACCTACTCTATGTTGTCAGCCTGAGCTGACTTAGGTAGTAACCATCATAATATGACATACAAAGGAGCACGGCAGAGAGATCACATAACTCTACAAGGGACTGGGGTTTGTAGTGAATTGAATTTTGTCCCCCAAGTTTTATGTATTAAAAACTTGGCCTCCACTATGACTGTTAAGAGGGTGAGAAATCCTATTATGGTAATTGAAAGGTGGAGCCTTGGAGAGGTGATTTGGATTGTAGGACCGTGCAATAGTGAATGGATTAAATATAGTGGTCATGGGAATGGTTCTGAGGGCTTTAAAAGAAGAGGGAGAGTCCGTCTTTTGCTCTCTCTGCTCTCTCTGCTTCCACCATCTTGCAATGTGAGACCCCTGGGTCACTGTTGCCACCACCAGATGGACTTTGGACTTCCCAGCCTCAGAAACTGTAAGCAATAAATTTCATTTTCTTTATAAATTACCCAGTTCCAGGTATTTTGTTATAAGCAACAAAAATAGACTAATGCAGAAAATTGGTACCAGAGAAGTGGGGTGCTGCTTATAACAAATACTTGAAAATGTGGAAGTGGCTTTGGAACTGGGTATTAGGCAAAGGTTGGAGGAGTTTGGAGGACTCAGAAGAAGACAAAAAGACGAGGGAAAGTTTGAAATGTCTTAGAGACTGGTTAGGTGGTGGCGAGTGGAATGCTGATAGAAATATGGACTGTAAAGACCATTCTAAGGAAGTCTCCGATAGAAATCAGAAGTTTATTGGAAACCTGGGCAAAGATCAACCTTGCTGTGAACTGGCAAGGAACTCAGCTGCATTTTGTCCACACCCTAGGACTTTGTGGAAGTTGGAACTTAGGAATTGTGAACCAGAGCATTTGGCCCAAGAAATTTCTATGCGGCAAAACATTCAGGAAGATGCATGGCTACTTGCAACAGCCTACGCTGAGTTATGGTGGCAAAGGCATGACATAAAGCCAGAATTTAAAAGGGAAGGAGAATGTAAAAGTTTAGAAAATTTGCAGCCTGGCCATGTGGTAGAGAAGCAGAGAGCATGCAACGGTGCAGCCCAGCAACTATTAGCTAGAAGATTAGTACAAAGAAAGAAAAGGGATTACCAAGAGAAGGGGAAAAGGGCCCTGAAGGCATTGCAGAAGCTGCTTCTAGCACCAGCACCCCAGCTGCTTTGGCTGCTCCAGCCATTGCTAAATTGCTCCCATGTGTGGCTGGACCCTCAGCTTTGGAAGATACAAGCCAGAAGCCTTGGCGGCGTCCACATGGTGTTAAGTCTATAGGCTCATGGAATGCCAGAGCTGTGGAGGCTTGGGAGCCTCCACCCCAGTTTCAAAGTATGTATGGAAAAGTCTGGGGGCCCAGGAAGAGATCTGCTGCAGGGATGGAGTCACCACAGACAGCCTTCGTTAGAACAATGTTGAGCAGAAATGTGGGGTCAGAGTTGCAGCAGCGAAACCCCAACAATGCCATGCCTAGTGGAGCTGTGAGAGCGGGACCACCATGGAGACCCCAGACCTGTGGAGCTACCAGAGTGGAACACAAGCCTGGGAGAGGTGAAGTGTGGCCTGAGACCCGGAAAGCCATAGGAGTGGAGCTGCCCAAGGACTTGGGGATCCAACCCCCACACCAGTGTGCAGAGGACATTGAACATGGAGTCAAATTATAAGATTCACCAGCTTTGAGATTTAATGCCTGCCCTGCTGGGTTTCAGACTTGTTTGCGACCTGTTACCCCTTTCTTTTGGCTTATTTCTCCCTTTTGGAATGAGAACATGTACCCTATGTTTGTCCTACCTTTGTATCTTGGAAGTAGATAACTTGTATTGATTTCACAGATGGGACTTTGAACTTCAGACTCTTGAGTTGAAACAAGTTAAGACTTTGGGGATGAAATGAATGCATTTGCATGTGAAAAGGACATGAGTTTTGGGGGGCCAGGAGTAGAATGTAGTGGATTGAATTATGTCCCCCCCAAACTCACTGAAGCTTGAATTGTGTCCCCCAAGTTTTACATATTAGAAATTTAGCCCCCCCTGTGACTGGTTTTTTTTTTTTTTTTTTTTTTTAAAAGATGACCGGTAAGGGGATCTTAACCCTTGACTTGGTGTTGTGAGCACCACGCTCAGCCAGTGAGCGAACCGGCCATCCCTATATAGGATCCGAACCCGGGGCCTTGGTGTTATCAGCACCGCACTCTCCCGAGTGAGCCAGGGGTCGGCCCTCACTGTGACTGTTAAGAGGGTGAGAGATCCTACCTATTATGGTAATTCAAAGGTGGAGCCTTAAAGAGGTGATTGGATTGTAGGATCATGCAGTAGAGAATGGATTAAAAATGGTGGTCAGAGGAGTGGTTCTGGGGGCTTTCACAGAAGAGGAGAGTCTGCCTTTTTCTCTCTCTGCTCTCTCTTCTTCCACCACCTTGCAATGTGAGACCCCTGGGTCACTGCCGCCACTGCCAGATGGACTTTGGACTTCCCAGCCTCAGAAATTGTAAGCAATAAATTTCATTTTCTTTATAAATTACCCAGTTCCAAGTATTTTGTTACAAACAACAAAAATGGACTAATACAGGGTTGGGAAGAGGAGAAAGAGGTGTCAGGAAAGTCTTCCCACACCAGATACTTCTGGCAACTGAGTCCAGTCTAGAGGGATTAGATGGGAATTTTGGTCTCTAAAATTGGTCTCTAGGCAGAACTGAGGGAATGAAAGACAAAGGACACAGCAGTACTCTTTGTTACAGGCTGTCAACTGCTGTGGAACCTATAGCTTTGAAGCTATTGGTTTTCCATGAACTCTGTGATGATGTCTTGGTGTGTGTCCTCTTCGTGTACACAAATAACATGACTAACCCACCACCATAATAGCACGTATTTTCTGTTGTTGTGTTGTTTCCTACTAAGGTGATAGATTTGCACTGCTTCAATCAGACTCTTCCAACTGATCATCTTCTTGGTTTTTTGTTTGTTTTTGGTGGCTGGCCAGTACAGGGATCTGAACCCTTGCCCTTGGAGTTACAAAGTGGCATTCTACCAACTGATCATCTTCTGAACGATGGATGAATTTACAGATGGCTGTTCAGGCTCAGGAGAACAGTCTGTAGCCATAAAATAGATAAAGTAAGCTCACCACATTCTGGAATTGAAGCCATGATCTTGGTCTCATCAGAAAGTCCTCTAACCAATTGAACAAACTCGGCCTAGATGAAGCTGTAATTGTCAGCTGGGAGATTCTTATACAGAAGAGAGCATTCATTTTCCTGCTTGCGTATGTACCACTTACGTGCTCCTCTCAACTGGTTTTGTAAATTTCCATCTTTACTTTAATTTTACTCACATAGCACTCTTTAAATACTCTAATTATAATGAAGAAAAGAGAAGGAACTGAAGTGGTTCCTTTCCATTCCTCACTAGAAAGGTGATTCTTTACACTCTAATCGTAACTATTTCCTATCAGTCTATCCTTCTGAGATTTAGCAGAGGAGAACAGAACACAAAATGTGGCACAATTAAAAGTGAATAAATGAAGAAGAAAATTAAAACAGTTAACAATTATTAATCATTTTTAATGTGTATAATTTTTAAAATTCCAGAACAGCCCAAGGAGGTAGGCATACTTATTAGGTGTGATTTATCAGTGAAAAATAGAAGCTTAGAGAAATGAAGTAACAGCTAGAAAATCACAGCTAGGTCTCAGACTGAGAATTCTCACCCAAAAAGTCCTACTCCAGATTTTACACTCTTAATCTTTGCTATATCACTTTCCTGAAATGAGAAAATAAGAAAGGAGAAAAAATAGTGACAAGAAAAGGGAGAGTTGAAGAGAGGACACAGAAAGGAGGAAGGGACTCAAGTAGTTTCTACATTCTGGAAAATAACTGAGCAGAATTAACACTGCCTTCAAAAGAGAACTATTTCCCTCAACACTCGTTCTATTGTTTAAAAAAAGTCACTGCATTGTCTCCTTTTCTTTTTCTAACTTTGCACAGTGCTCAGAATAACACTATCAAAATAGCATGTGTTCAATAAACCCTATTGACTAACCAAAGGATTTGCATAAGAAGCACTGACGGACTCTTAGACCTGCAGGTACATTATAAGATCTGTGGCAATGAGACCTTTGGGGACATGTTTTCCATTGTTTATTGCTTGTCTAAGGTGATAAGGTCATAAGAGCCAACCCTCCTGGGAGTGGCACTCATAAAACTGTCTGCCGTATAATGAGTATTGTAGTGACTTTCTGTCATGGGTTCTATTGCAGTTTCCAGATGAGCCCTGAGTGGTCTAAGCTCCATCTCCATCCCCACTGCCAGTCTAGGGTAGGTAGACCTAGGAAAATGAGTTACAAGGAAGGGTTTTCTAGGTGCTGCTGGAAAATATGCTTCCTTACTTTTGAGAAAGAACCATAGAAGTTAGCAGGAGATGAAAAGGGAGGAGATTAGCCCAATAACTACTAGAAGGCTTCCAAAACCCCAGGAACTTTCCTCAAGATGAAGTCAGCATTGGGGACAGCCCAGCACAAAGCTGGAAAGAGCCACTAGATCCAACAATCCCAAGTTGTCCCCTACCTATGACTTCCTGTTTTCAAACCAATAAATTTCTTTATGATAGAAGCTAATTTGAAGGCCGGCCCGTGGCTCACTCGGTAGAGTGCGGTGCTGATAACACCAAGGCCACGGGTTCGGATCCTATAAAGGGATGGCCGGTTTGCTCACTGGCTGAGCGTGGTGCTGACAACACCAAGCCAAGGGCTGAGATCCCCTTACCGGTCATCTTTTTAAAAAAAAAAAAAGAAGAAGCTAATTTGAGGTTGAGTTTTCTGCTACTCATATTCTAAGCCATCCTACTGATAGAGTCTGGTAAACAGAAAAAATGATAAACACGCATCCCCAGCATAGTTCACTCATTCAAGCTCTTCTTCCCCTTCTGTGATTACGACAGCCTGCTCACCTGCCAGGTGCAGCCTTTCTCCTGTCATGGCAGCATAGCTGAAAAAGCCCAGCCAGGGTCCCAATGCCTTGATCTTTCAATTCATCCATCCATCCAGCTGATGGATCAATAAATTTTTTTTTTTTTTTTTTTAAAGATGACCGGTAAGGGGATCTCAACCCTTGGCTTGGTGTTGTCAGCACCACGCTCAGCCAGCGAGCGAACCGGCCATCCCTATATGGGATCCGAACCCGGGGCCTTGGTATTATCAGCACCGCACTCTCTCGAGTGAGCCACGGGCTGGCCCTAAGGATCAATAAATTTGTATCAAACATTTACTGTGAGCAAAACATTTTGTTAGACACTGTAAGTCTACCGAAAAGGAAAAAACATCAGATGCTCTCAGCTCTCAGAGACCTTATGGTCTAAAAGGTGAGAAAAATATGTATATAATTGACTATGGCAAAATGTATGAAATTAAGTATCACTAGAGAAGTACAGATAATAAAGTGCCATAGCAGATCAACAAAAGGAAGAGACTGTTTCCAGCTGGGAGGATCTAGGCCACTTTCGTGGAGAGGATGGATTTTGCACTACATCTTGGATGATACAGAACTGGCACAGAGGAAACAAGTGTTCCTGGCAGAGCAGAGCAGAAGCAAAGGCCCAGCAGAAAATCACAGAGAATGGACGGGAAACAGTTGGCTGGAAAACAGCCTTGGAACTTGGAAGGGTCATTGAGGCCAGATGGTGAAGGGATGTAATTCCAGGTCAAGGTTTTATTCTGTGGGCAGTAGGGTGGATATGACTCAGGGATGAGCTGGGCAGTAGAATGTGGTCTTGAAAGAAAGGAACAGTATTCAAGATGGAGTACAGCAGGAACGGATAGAGGAACGTGGGTGAGTGGGTTCAGTTATACATACGGAAATGCTCTCCTGCACTCATGAGCCAGGATTGGAAGATCCAGGAGACTCTAACGCAGGTGGGTCTAGGATGAGGGGCGGCTACTCAGCATCTGGGAGTATCAAGCCAGTCCCTCATGGGTCAGGCCCAGCCAGCAGTCCTGTGAGCAGTGACATTAGGAACTCCCGGGTCAGAACCACATAGACCAATAAGAAATAGGTGAGTGTCGCATGCTTCCAGTGGCCAGACAGGTGAGCATCTGAGCAAAGACGATAGGACCCAGAAGTGGAGCAAACCTGGGAAGGACAGGAGAAAGGCAATTCAGGAGCTGACTGGGCAGCAGCATCAGAGACCCAGGTAAAAGGTCCCAGGCAAAGGGTCAAGAGCCTAGGCACGGAGTCAGGACAACAGCTGTGTTGCACAGACAAAGTGAAGAGAGCACAGTCTTCAGAGTCAAGCAGCCTTAGATTTGAATCGAAGAGTGTTTTATCTGCTGTGCAACCTTTAACAAGCCACCTAACCTCTCTGAGGCCTCCCGTTCCCTAACTAGAAAGAAACATAATAATGTCTACTTCACAGAGTTGTTATTAGGAGTATAAATAATACATGAAAAGTGCCTGGCACTTGGAGCACTCAATAAATGAGAGCTGTTGTTATTATCAATATTATCCTCATTATTTATGTTGAGCCATAGAGATTGCTTCGGCTCAGGCTAAGATAAAGCAAATGAGAGGTGCATTTGCCAAGAACAGAGAAACCAGGAGGGGGAGCTGGGCATCTCCAGAACTGATCCCAAATGCCTTCTCTAGCTTCTGTATTGGTCATTTGTAATTGTCAGATTGCCCATTTGTTCTTATGCTTGGTGATACTAACAGCATTGTCACCAAGGTCATCAGTACCCTCCCACGAAAATAAGAACCCTTGATTTCTGTTAAACCAGCCACACAGCCTGTGTTCTGGCCCTGGTATAACCATTCATCTTTTCTGCAGGGTGAGCTGTCATTGGTATTCGGGGATACCACCTGCTTGGGGTTTCTGACAACCATCTCTACGGTTTCTGGCCAGATCTCATTAGCTAAGTGAGGTCGAGTCCAGTGAGATTAATGCTGACAGGGGAGATGGGAGTGGGGGTGGGGACACACATGATTACCTGAGATGGTGCTTGTGATGAGAGGACATTACTGACCCAGCATGGTGCCAGGGGATGCTTTATGGGGTTGAAAACCAAGGTTTTCAAGACCTTCTGCAGTCTCCGAGGAGTCCCGTGACAGTGTATTTCATCAGATGAAGACATTGACCACAGGGATCCTTCATGTTTCCAACTAATGTGGTTTGTCTGCTCCCTTTATATTTGATTCACTCAGCTATTAGAACCCAGTCAAATAATAACCAACATTTATTAAGCCCTTACTACATGGCAGGCTAAAGATAGGTTAAAATGCTGGGCTAAATTATTTACATTCCAGGCCGGCCCGTGGCTCACTCAGGAGAGTGTGGTGCTGATAACACCAAGGCCACGGGTTCGGATCCCTATGTAGGGATTGGGCCAGTTAGCTCACTTGGGAGAGCGACAACACCAAGCCAACGGTTAAGGTCCCCTTACTGGTCATCTTTTAAAAAAAACCTTAATTGGGCCGGCCCGTGGCTCACTCAGGAGAGTGTGGTGCTGATAACACCAAGGCCATGGGTTCAGATCCCTATGTAGGGATTGGGCCAGTTAGCTCACTTGGGAGAGCGACAACACCAAGCCAACGGTTAAGGTCCCCTTACTGGTCATCTTTTAAAAAAAACCTTAATTGGGCCGGCCCGTGGCTCACTCAGGAGAGTGTATGGCCGGTTCGCTCACGAGCGTGGTGCTGACAACACCATGCCAAGGGTTGAGATCCCCTTACCGGTCATCTTTAAAAAAAAAAAAAAATTATTTACATTCCATCCCATTTAATCCTTACCAAAACGCTATGAAGTCAGAACTATTGTTTGCTCCATTTTACAGACAAATAGAAGCTCAGAGAGGTTAAGCAACTTGTCTCAGGCCACACAGCGAGTAAAACTATTGAGCATGTTGGGAACCCAGGTTTTGTTGATTCCAGATCTCCATCTCTTTATTAAAATGCTAACTGGTGCTTCTCACACTTTAATGTGCATACGAATCACCACAGGATTTGTTAAAATGAAGGTTTTGGTTCAGTAGTCCTAGGTGGGGCCTGAGATGCTACATTTCTAACAAGCTCCTAGGCTATGTGTCTGCTGTTGGTCCATGGGCCATACTTCGAGTAGTCTGATAATTTGGTTCACAGTGGTTGGTAGGTTTCTCTCTGAAGGAGGTTGGATTTTGGTCTTACATAGGAGGCTTCTAAATCATGAAGTGTGTATTCTAGTTCCATGCTAAGTAACAAATTATCACAGATTCAGCACCTTAAAACAATACCCATTTATTATCTCACAGTTTTCCACAAAACTGGAAAACTGACACTGCTCAGGTTCTCACAAAGCTGAATCAAGTTTCAAGCTGTGTTCTCATATGGAGCTCATTCAGGTGGTCACAGAATTCAGTGTTTTGTGGCTAGAAGACTGAGGCCCCTGTTTCCTGGCTGGCTGTCAGCTGGGAGCCACTCTCAGTTCCTAGAGACTGATGCATTTCTTGCCACCTGGCCCTTCTATGATCAAAGCCAGCAGTGGAGAATCTCCCTTTTGTTGAATTCCTCTCACACTTTGAATCTCTTTGACTTTTTCTGTCTCTGACCTACAGAGCCAGATTTAAAGGGCTCATGTGATTAGGTCAAGCCCACCCAGACAACCTCTGAATCTTAAAGTCAATTTGAGATAGGAGGTGCTCAGTTTCCCTGAGTTCAGGTTTTAGGACACACCTTTGGGTTTGAAGCCACTCTCCATGGTCTCAGGCCCCTCGCCTAATACCTTCCCTGGAGGAGAGTTACTATTGCTTGTTGGACCTATTTTTGGTACCAACATGGGGAGATTGAGACCATAAGGAGTGGACTTACACAAATCCAGTAGCTAAGCATGCTCACTAAAAGGAATTTATACCAGCTTATATGACCCCAGTGACTGAGCATGCTCAGTAGAAGGGAGTTTATCTTTGAATGACCTTCCACTAGAGGTGATAAAGAGCATAGAATATTCTTGAATATGTTCAGTGCATGTGATAGGACTTGACCAATGAACATGCTCCCAAAGGAGACCAACTGAGCATGTGCAAGACTATGTTACATAACAGGCAACCACCTCCTTAATTAAATATTCATTAGATAGCACAGATATGTATTAGATAGTGAAAACATAAAAGTCAAATCCCCACAGAAGGCAGGGTTGCTGCTCACTTTCCTGGGGCCAAATCGCACTTCGCTGGCTGAGGTGTGTATGCTTTACTTTTGTGTTAAGCTTACTTTTAGCAGGTGGCTGCTCAGTGTCTTGAGCCAGCCTGCACTCTCTACTAAACTTTGTGTGTATTTCTTACTTTTGTGTTAAACTCGGTGTGTGGGACCTACCCAGCCATTGGAGCTACGCTGCACTCTCTCTGTGAAATCTGTATCTCTTATTTGTCATATTAAACCTGTTCTCACTTTCTACTGTGACTCTGCTCTTGAATTCTTTCCTGTGGCAGAGTCAAGAACCTGGTAAGAGGACAGGGTGGGTTGAGGCCAGCTATTGGGCCTCCCAGACCCTCTCCTCCGGCATCAAATTGACTTGGGACCTTAATTACATCTGCAAAATACCTTCACAGCAGACCTAGATTAGTGTTTGATTGAATAACTGGGAGAAGGCTCATGGATTTCAGGGGCAGGAAAGCTTGGGGGCTATTTTAGAATTGTGCCTATCATAAAGAGTTTTGGTTTTCCTGAATGGGACTGCTGATCGATCAATGTTTTTAGAGTCACAGAAATTGAGACTATATAAGCTGCCTCTTGTCTGCTTTCATTTTTACTCATTTGTTGTAAGCCTCTCCTTTAGTATAAAAGGTACTAACAATGGTTTCAAAATAAAAATGAACTGTCAATTTCCAGCAAATTACTTTCTCTTGTTGTGTAAACTGAAACTGTAAAATAGTAACTGATACACAGATAATTTGGGGTTTTTCACTGACTCATTAGCAATGTCCAGGAATGTCTTCAGATGCACTAATGTTTACCTGAAGGCAGATCTTACTCCAGATGACGTGAGCCAACACATTAGTGCCTGCATTTTGATGAAGGAGGGTTTGTGATATCCTGACGTCAATGATCTGGCTGAGATCGCAGGAATCAAACCCATCTTTTCCGATTTCTAGCCTATTTTCCTTCCAATGGCATGCTCCTATGGTTACATGGCTTAGAAAATGTTAACCCAGTATTGTTTATCTTACTTGTGTCTGAGAGAAGAGAAGTCAAAGAAAGAAGTGGGAAGCAAGCTGCTAGAAACCTCCCGGGGACGGACTTCCCAGCATTTTCTATACTGGAGAGAGTTCTCCTCCCAAGCAGAGCAGAGAGAGAGAAGTAAAACACACACCCTGTAGATTCTGGGTTTGGAAAGTGTGGCTGTCAGTCTGTTTGGGTTGCTATAACAAAATACCATAGACTGGGAGGCTTATAAACAACAGAAATTTATTTCTCACAGTTCTAGTGGCTAGGAAGTCCAAGATCAAGGTGCCAGCATATTTGGTGTCTGGTGAGGACCTGCTTCCTGGTTCATAGATAGCTGTCTTCACATGGCAGAAGGGACAAGGGAGTCCTCTGGGATTTCTTTTATAAGGGCACTAATCCCATTCATGAGGGCTCCACCCTCATGATCTAATCATCTTCCAAAGGTCCCACCTCCAAATACCAACACATTGAAGATTACGTTTCAACACACGAGTTTTGTAGGGACACACATGCAGTCTGTTGCAGTGGCCAACAACAGCCCCCCATCAAGAGGTAGAGCTAGGCAGGACATAGTACTGGTGATTCTGTTTCATTGCAATTCTTCTTAGCACCTCCAAAGCTATAGCAAGATCATGGGCCGGCCCGTGGCTCACTCGGTAGAGTGCGGTGCTGATAACACCAAGGCTCCGGGTTTGGATCCCATATAGGGATGGCCGGTTCGCTCACTGGCTGAGCGGGGTGCTGACAACACCAAGTCAAGGGTTAAGATCCCCTTACCGGTCATCTTAAAAAAAAAAAAAAAGATCATCACACAGGAATTATCACAGTTTTCTTTGCTCACGCACAGCATAGAGCACAGTAAGGTAATGGCTGTAGGGAAATCCAGGTGTTCATTGCAACGTCAGGGTGACAGGGTGGGGGTGATTGGCAGTGGTGTTGCTTTCTCCAGAGCTTAAAATGCACGGCTGAGTTGACTGCCCTTAACCACATTTTTGCTAACACAAAACAAGCTCTGCTTTGCATTTTTGGTCCCATAGCATCATTTTTTAAATATGAATCATAAAAGCAGCGCATTTCTGTTGTGCCTGCTGAGACATGCTTTATCACCCTTCTATTTCAATGTCAAGAGAATGATGCTATCATTCCAGCTGGGAGGTATTTTGATTATTCCAGACAAGACTGGCTGATCACATTGTGAATGTGTGTGTGCACTTGTGTGACTGTGCTTCCTTTCTGGGGCTGAGAAGGAAATTGCTTCATCTTAGCAATGGATAGATGCATTTTGATGGTAACTGATTACTAAGTTGAGACTTTCTATAAAATCTTCCCAGCATCATGGCAATTTACTAACAGACAAAGAGAATTCCTTGCTAAAGGCATCATTAGCAAAAATCCTATGCCACTAGCTTCTAAATAGAAGCATAAATGTAGGGTAGTAAAATAGAGACTAGGAATAAAATAAGAGGGTTGGAGAAAATGATCTCTAACGGCCCCTTTGATTTAAAGAAAATTCCAAGTTTAACATTGGAAGACTTAGAAATGAAAAATTCCTGAAAAGGGAGAATATAAATTTAGGAATGTAGTGGAAATCTTCTCAACCAGTCAATGAATTTGTGAATATGGGTGTTGCACTTGTGTGTGTCTGCTGTGTCCCCAACATTGAGGGGAATATTTTTTTAAATCTCAGAGTGATGGCTCAGTTGATGGCAGGATGGAAAGGACTCAAAGACCAGCCAGAAGCCCTGGATTAAGGCAAGCATTCCCAGAAGGTCTTGGCAGAGTCAGACCGAGAAGCAGGCTGGCTTCTTGTGCCAGGGAGGACGAGAGGTAGGTGGAGCACAACCCACACAGTACAGAGGTCTGGGCAGTCATGTGATCCAAATTGGCTATTCTGGATAGTGGGCAGCAGGGACTGCACCCTGGAGGGTGAGGTTCAGAGGTAGGATTGGGTTCTTAAGAGGATTAACAGAAACAAGAGCTCAACACCCAATCCAGAAAAATGGGATATCAGCAGAGGTCACCAAAAAAGGATTCAGGGACAGGTTGTTAGGGACCTGATCTCCAGGCATACAGCTGGCTACTAGAATTAGGGAAGATTTGTTTAGGCTCAATAACAAGGCTGGTTTGATGCTATTCCCTTGAAAAACTGCCTTAGGGCTCCTTAAATTCTCCCAGACTATAGAGATACTGTAGGGTGTAAGCAGCTCCCAGCTGAGCTAATTGCCAAAACATATTAGGCAGGTGATTTCAACAAGATCAAGATGTGGCTCCTGTCCTCAAGGAGTTTATAATCTATTTGGGAAGAAAAGGTCAGCACACATGAGACAGAGAAAAATGTGTCAGTGTGTCTATATACTGTCTTATACACAAGTTATAGGTATCAGGAAAAAGAAAAATTAGCATTGTATGTGCTGGAGAAGTCAAGGAAAGTTTCATGGAAGAGGTGAGCCTTGGGGGATAGTTTGAGGGTTTTTTTTAAGCAAAGAAGAGCAGATTCTGGGCCCTGAGGAAGGGATATGTTCTTGGGGATGGAGAAAGGAGAGTAAGAAATATCCTGAGATATCTTTCTCATCGTGTTCCTACCCAAGCAGCAACAGTTGAACCTCTCCTTCCTGCAAGGGAAGCCAGTAGTGGAGCTTCTAGTGAGCACTTAGAAAGTAGAAGATAAAGAAAGGAAGTGGAGTTTGCTTGATAAGAGAAGAACATGTTTAGAATGATTGTGGCAGTAGCTCCTAGCCTCTTTCTTAGTGAGTGAGTCTGTTTCAGTCCCTAGCTAATCTAGGCTTGACTTACAATAGTGCCAATTTCAAGCCTTCAGGGCATTTTTCTACATGCTTCCTGCTAATGTCCCCACCCTTATTACTCCCACTGCTTGTTTTCCTTCCATTTGTTTAATGACTACCATCGAATCAAATTTTCCTATTAATTAAAACCCTTGGGATCTTGGAGCCTTACTCAACTTTTTTCCCCCATATACGACATAATGATACATATTTTGTTCCAACGACTCTGGATCCCACTGCTACCTGTTTACTTTATTATTATTATTATTTGGTGGTTGGCCAGTACAGGGATCTGAACCTGTGATCCTTGGTGTTATAACACTGCGCTAACCAGCTGACAACTGGCCAGCCCAGGATAGGTCACCTGTTTAGCACAGTCAGGATGAATGTCACCATCAAAATGACTACTCTCAAGTAGTGTGAGTCAATTCAGCATACTCATCAATCTTCGTGACTTTTACTGTTTTATTTTTATTTTATTTTATTTTATTTTTAAAGATGACCGGTAAGGGGATCTTAACCCTTGACTTGGCGTTGTCAGCACCACGCTCAGCCAGTGAGCGAACCGGCCATCCCTATATGGGATCCGAACCCGGGGCCTTGGTGTTATCAGCCCCGCCCTCTCCCGAGTGAGAAGATTGATGAGTATGCTGAATTGACTCACACGCTCACTCGGGAGAGGGCGGGGCTGATAACACCAAGGCCCCGGGTTCGGATCCCATATAGGGATGGCCGGTTCGCTCACTGGCTGAGCGTGGTGCTGACAACGCCAAGTCAAGGGTTAAGATCCCCTTACCGGTCATCTTTAAAAATAAAATAAGATAAAATAAAAATAAAACAGTAAAAGTCACGAAGATTGATGAGTATGCTGAATTGACTCACACGGTGTTGTCAGCACCACGCTCAGCCAGTGAGTGGGAACCGGTCTGTATGTGGGATCCGAACCCTCGGGCGGGAGCGCCGCCGCGCTTCCCAAGCGGCGCACTTATCCAGTGCGCCACCGCCAGACTTTTATTGTTTTAAAAAAAAAAAGAGTTTTAATATATTTCTTTAATACTGGCAGCTGCCTTTCCTAGTCTGCTGCTGCTTAAGAAACTCCTAATGGTTAATGTCGGATCCCAGGATTCTGGCCTATAATGCTAAGAAAGGAAAGAGTGTAAGAGAAACTTGGCTTTTAGCTACTGTTTTACTCTGCAGGAACAGCAAAAAATAGGAGCAGGGATAATAACTTTTCTTTAGCAGCTGACTGAGCAGTCCTGACGTTTGGGCTGGAAAAATAGATCATGGGCTGGCTGGTTAGCTCAGTTGGTTAGAGCACAATGTTATAACAGCAAGGTCAAGGGTTTGGATCCCCATACTGGCCAGCTGCCAAAAGAAAAAAAAAGGGGGAATAAAATTTAAAAAAGCAAAGTATATCAACTTACCCCAACTTAGAGAAATTATTTTTTAACCTTAAGAAAGTAACATATATACTGCACCACTGTGGAGGGTCTTCTGTTGGCCCATAGCAGGAAAACGCCAGACACCTTACAGAGCTAACGCTGTAGACTTGGTGACTTATGCGAGGCACTGGCAATAGTGGGAGATAATGATAATGATTGACACTTGTCTGGCAATTTACAGCACATTGCTTTAAACCTCATTTAATGCTCTCAGCAAGCCTAGGATAAAGGGGTTATTTTATAATGCATTCTACAGATGAGGAAACAGACTCTCTTACGCAACAGTCAGTGAGTTGCAATTGAAAATGAACCAGGTCTCTCTGAATCCCAAACCCACACCCTTCCCAATAAACCAGAGGTTGTATTCCACTGTATGGCAATCAGTTGTGAGATGTTTCCCACAATAATTTGTTATTTAAAAAAACTTGGATTTGAAGGTGATATACTTTAGAATCATATCAAAGTAGATAATGTCTTTCTTGTTTTCTCATCTTCAAATATGGGGTTTTTTTGGCAGCTGGCTGGTAAGAGGCAAATGTACTTTTTGAGTGGGGAGAATGGCTCAAATTGCATCAAGCTACCTGGTGAATCATACCGTAGTAGTTTGTTTCTGTTTCTTATAACATAATACCTGAAACTGGGTGACTTATAAAGAAAAAAATTATTGCTTACAGTTTCAGAGGCTGGGAAGTCCAAAGTCTAGGGAAGACATCTGGTGAAGGCCTTGGTGGCAGCAACAGTGACCCAGGGATCTCACATGGCAGAAAATGGCAGAGCAGAGAAAGACTAACCTCTCGTGCACTCTCCTTTTAAAGCCTTCAGAACCATGCCCCTGATCACCATTACTAATCCATTCCTTATGGCACGGTCCTACAATCTAATCACCTCTTTCAGGCCCCACCTTCCAATTACTGTAATAGGATTTCTCATTCTCAACTGTTACAGTGGGGATTAAGTTTTGGGGGAACATTCAACCCAAAGCACATACACATCAGTTTTATTTGTGTAATAACACTGAAGACCAGGGTTGGTGGACACAGTAATAGGTGTTGTGATTGCAAGTTCTTGTCCCTCTTTACTTCCCTGCAAAAAATTGAGTTTCACCAAAGTTTGAATATGAGTTCTTCCATGAGAGTGCTGCTTGTGTGAAAGTCATTCATTCTGAATATCTGCAGAAGACAACAGTGGAAAATGAGAATGACTGTTAGTCCACCTGGGGTTTGAATTGTGGCTCCTCTACCTTTTGTTGCCTCTGGCAAGTTACTTACCTTTGCTGTCCCTTAGTTTTCTCTCTTTTGCAATAAGGAAAGTAATAGTATCTACCTCACAGAGCTGTTAGTAAGAATTTTTTTTAAAAAAGGTAATGTATGTGAAGAGATTTAGTTCAGTGGTTGACACTTGGCACTTGCTTAAAACAGTGAGTGGAATATAGAAGTAGACCGCCCATATAAGAGAGAACACGCAATAGGCACATTCAAATCAAGAGCAATGAGTGTACTAAGCTACAGGGGTTCACACAAAGTGCCTCTTCCCTTAAAGAACTCCCAGTCTCCTGGGAAAGACAGAAAAGTAAACAAATAACTATAATGCAATGTGACAGCGCTACAGCAGAAGTCTGTTTGCATTTGTCAAAGGATTTTTACTCAGCAGTGACCATGACATCCTGTTGTCGTGGATAGACATTAGTTTCTATCCCACTGGAGAATCACAGTGCATACTACATTCTCCTTGCAGTGGAAGGGAGTTAAGTAGAGTGTCCTTGGGTATCTGGATTTGGCGAGTCTTACTGCCAAAATCCACAGCTTAAGGAACTGAGATGTGTCTCCATTCTGTCTAAGAATTATTTTTTGTATGATTTCAAGACCTTTTTACCCCATCCTCTTTCCAACCTCCAAATATATCATGGCCTAGGGTAAGGGTACAGAAACTGTGAATTACTGTTTTGCTAATTAAAGTCAATCAAAACAGATTTTTTTTTTTTTTTTGTGACCAGTAAGGGGATCGCAACCCTTGGCTTGGTGTTGCCCGCGCCGTGCTCAGCCAGAGAGCACACCGGCCATCCCTATATAGGATCCGAACCCGCGGCGGGAGCGCCGCTGCACTCCCAGCGCTGCACTCTCCTTAGTGAGCCATGGGGTCAGCCCCAAAACAGATTTTTTTTTTTTTGTCCTTTTTTTTCTTTTTGAGACTGGCTGCACCGCGCTCAGCCAGTGAGCGCTGTGAGCACACCGATCATCCCTATATAGGATCCAAACGCGCGGCGGGAGCGCTGCTGCACTCCCAGCGCCGCACCCTCCCGAGTGCGCCACGGGCTCGGCCCCCAAAACAGATTTTTAAAACATCTGCAGAGAATATTGGCAAAACCTTGAGTAGCACAAAATAAGGAAGGGCATCATCATGAAAGAGCATAAAATGAAAGTCAATCAAATGGAAAAAAAAAAATCAAAGTTGAATGTATTATACCTGACCACGATAAATTCCAAATGGATATAATATTTAATGTATAAAATGAAACCGTTTTAGTTTTAGTAGTTTTAGAAGAAACTAAAAGAAAGCTATTCACTTGAAAGTAAGGAAGGCCTTTCTAATGATGACATTATATCCAGAACATTCTCTGAATAAAGATTGATGTATTCAATCACATAATATCAAAATTTTCTACATGGAGAACAAAAAAAACATAAGAAAAGTCAAAAGACAAATGATAAACTGGATAGAAATATTTCCAGCTCTATTACAAACCAAAGACTAATTTTCCTAAAATATAATGAGCTCTTACAAATCAGAAAGCAAAAGATCAACAATGCAGTAGAAAAATGGGAAAAAATATGAATAGACAGGGCCTGGAGGAGGAAGTATAAATGGCTCCCAGGCACGTAAAAATGGGTCAGCCTCACTCACAACAGAAGAAACTCAAATTAAAGCTATACTGAGATATCAATTTTCATTTATCAAATTACGAAAGATCAAAAAATCTGACAACATGCTCCATTGATGGAAGTGTTCTGTATCAGCCATTTTCAGATCCTGCTAGTGGGAGTATAAATTGGTGCAACAACTAGGGACAGCAATTTGACGTTAACTCTACTTTCAGGAATTTATGCTTCAGAGAGATATTCGCCAAATGTGCAAAAATGAAATATATATGATATTATCCATATAGCAGTGTTTTTAAAGCAAAACATTATGAGCCAACTAAATGCCCATCCATAGGCATTAAATAAATTGTGGCACATCCATACAGTATAATACAATGCAGTGAAAAAAAGGATGAAGCTCTTTATGTACTAATGTAATAATCTTCAATAAATATTGTTAAGCAAAAAAAGCCAAGGTACAGAACGGTGTGTATAGCATGCTATACTTTGTGTACAAAAAGGAAGGAAGTATATATACTATATATGTAATTTTTTCCCTTGTATATCCATAAAATATCTGGATGGCTGGGGTCAGTGAGGAGGGTGTCATACTGTATATCTTTTGTGTATTTTTTTATTGACAATTGAACTATCTGAAGATATTACTTATAAAAACTTAAGTGAAATTAAAAACAAGCAAAAAATTATAAAACATATATATATATAATGACCAAGATTCTAAACTCATATGTCTGTTCCACTTATTCCTCCTCTCTGATTCTTAACATAATTTGGTTTTATTTAGGCATCTATCCCTCCCAATATATCCCCTGTGCCTCAATCCACATCTGAGACTTACTAGTGTAAAGGTAATTCTATTCCCCTGGCCAGTAATTGGTTCAGGAACCTTGGCCAGAATGAATTGGTGAATGGTAATGCCCTAAGAATAGGGGTTGGCTCAAGAATAGGCATGTAGGCCTGGCTGGTTAGTTCAGTCGGTTAGAGTGTTATGTTATAACACCAAGGTCAAGGGTTTGGACCCCCGTACCAGCCAGCTGCCAAAAAGTAAAATAAGCAAAAACCCAAAAAGTGAAAAGGCAAGTAACCAAAGTATTCTGGAGGTTCTTGGGAAAGAAATTTCCTTGCTCTTAGGTGAACTTCCAATTGATGGCATCTCTATGTGAAACCAGTGGTAATGAATGAGTCCTGTGGGATTCTCCTCCACCAGGGGAATCCCTGACCTATGTGGGTCCAAGTGGTTGCTGCTATAGGATTGCCAATCACACATGCCACACAGAACTTAAAGGAAAGTCCTTTTATTTTGGAAGACATTGACCAGGGAGACAGAAGGTAAAGTCCCAACTGCCTTCCCGATAGACTGAGGCTGGGGTAAATGTACTGGGGAGACAGGATGTCTTTGTATGATGGACAGCTGCTTCCTGCTTTGAGAAATGTATCTGCGAGACAGAATGTCTGCTTTCAATACAATCTTAGTTAATCATTAGCTATAAAGGGGAAACAAATTAGTTCTATCGTGTATACACAAGTGTAGGGGGTTTTCTATGTTTATACCAGTAACAGCTATAGCCATTTTCCCTCCATGAGGAAAGCAGCCCAAGGTCAAAGCCAACACAGAAGTCATCTCAGGGTGAAGCCTGCCTACCTCCTGGACTTCCAGTTATATGAAGCAATACTTTTCCTTATTGTCTACATGAGTTTGAATAGAGTTTTGTTACTTGAGGCTGCTTGCTAGTTCCCATGTAGTCCAGAGAATGTTTCCAAGAATCTGAGTGAAACACATGGGTAAGTCAGAAGGAAAAATGTCTCCGAAGTTTCTCAGACTTAGAAAACTGCCAAAGCACATGGCACATGTTGACATAAAAACTTTCCAAATCAGGCTCTAAACTCCAATTAGAATATGGTCCAGAAGTCGGGGTGGGTTTGGGGCGGGGAGTGGAGAGACTAAGAATAAAAGATATCACACATTAACAGTGGTTGTGATTGGGTACTGGGTCTATTAGCTAAGTTTTATCTCTCTTCTCTATATTTTCTCAGATAAAAAATATGAGTATATTACTTTTAGGATGAAAAACTAAATACTAGCCAAGAGGCCAATGGGATGCAAAATGGTAGAGGCTGACACAGCAAACTCTCAATAAATTAATGTCAGGTTTTCAAAATACAAGCTTGAAGGTTAAATAAATATATAAATAAATGCTTACAAAAAGCTCTTCATAAATTAGAGATTAGAAAGTTTAAGAATTCCTAATAAACCTGAGGCTATTAAGAGTGGGGGATTTAAAATAAAACCTGGAAAACAAATTTAGATTATAGCCGTAATGTTTAAAGCCAAGCTCATTTTTCTGTTCCTGAGACAATTCTCACAAATGATTTTCAGGTGTCATATGTCTAACCGCTGCTCATGAGGAGTTTATTTTCATCTTTTAGTAATCCCACAGGCTGAGGGTCACTACATGATTCAAGTAGGGAGACTGTAGTATCTTCTGGATCAAAAATAATCCTGAAAGCGGCCGGCCTGGTGGCGCACTGCTACAGTGCGCCGCTTGGGAGTGCGGTGGCGCTCCCGCCGAGGGTTCGGATCCCACATACAGACCGGTTCCCGCTCACTGGCTGAGCGAGGTGCGGGTGCGACACCGAGGTTTGCGATCCTGTTGCCGGTCCCTGTCTGGTACGGGCACGACACTGAGGGTTGCGATCCGTTGCCGGACACAAAAAAAGACAAAAAGGAAAAAAAATAAAATAAAATAAAATAATCCTGAAAGTGGATGATGGAACTTTTTTTCCTTTCTTAATTTGCTGACAAACTTTGAGGAGCAGAATAAAGATGAGGATTCCATAAAGAAGACTCAAGTCTAGGGTGATCAGAGAAGTAAGGAAACCAGGAAGAGTAAGCAATGACCCAGAAGCAGAGAATAAATAAAACAGGTACTGGAAAGTGCCAGCTGGATTTGGCAACTAAGAAACCACTGGTGACTTGGGCAAGAGCAGTGATGAGAGTTATATTCAAGACAGGTGAGGAACATTGTTTCACTCAAAAAACTTGGCTGTGAAGGAGAGGGAAAAAAGGGTGAAAGCAACAGCAGGCTTAAGGATGAGAGTGCCTATTTATAGGCTGAAGGCAAGTGCCAGCAGAAAGAGAAAGGAGAATGCCTGTGGAGCCAGAGCGACCAAAGTTAACGTAAGAGTAGGTTTTGGAGATGGCAAGTGTTGGGGTCCAGAGCATGGGTGGAGTGATTCATTAGGCAGAACAACACCTCTTCCACTAAGAAAAGAAGGAAAAAGGGAAGGAAGAATGAATACATATGTAATAAATGTAGAAGCAGGAGGGCTGGAAATGGAGGAATTACAGTCTGATATCTTCTGTTTTCTGTGGGTGAGGGTGGGATGGGGTGTTTTGAGAACAATGATGAAATTTTAAAAATCATTAAGAGAGATGCAAGAAATACTGAATAAGAACCAAAAGTCCAGGTAACAGTTGAGTTTAGAACCTGGAAAGTCAGCCTGTGTGTTGGAGGCAGAGAAAGCAGATCCATCCAGTGTCATGATTTTGGCTGATGGCAAGGTTGTGGGTGAAGACGTGAAAATGGGTAGCCATGGAATGAGTGAATTGCAAAACTATGAGATCTAAACTGGACGAGGAAAGGAGGGGAGGAAAAATAGTGGTGGTGGTGATGGTAGGGGGCCCAGGAGAAAGAAGGAAGAAAAAAAAAAAAAAAAGGGGAAGGACAGTGGTTATCAATACTAGTTTGCAGAAGAATACAGGAGCTTGTTAAAATGCAGATCTTGGACCGGCCCTGTGGCTCACTTGGGAGAGTGTGGCGCTACGCAAGGCCACAGGTTCGGATCCTATTTAGAGATGGCCGGTGCGCTCCCTGGCTGAGCGTGGTAGACAAACCCATGCTGAGGGTTGCAATCTCCTTACTGGTTAAATAGATTTTTTTTTTTTTTGTCCTTTTTGACACCGGCCGCACCATGCTCAGCCAGTGAGCGCTGTCGCACTGGCCATCCCTATATAGGATCCGAACCCGCTGCAGGAGCGCTACCGCGCTCCCAGCGCAGCACTCTCCCGAGTGCGCCACGGGCTCGGCCCTCCCCTTACTGGTTAAAAAAAAAAAAAAAAAAAAAAAGCAGATCTTTGGGCTGCATGTGAGAGATTTCAATTTAGCAAGTCTTGGATAGAACCTAGGAATCTGCATTATTTTTCCAAGTTGTTAACTACTTTTAAAAATGGGTAACATTGTGCATGACATAAAAGTCAAGTACAAAGGATATAGAATAAAAAGTTAAGTTTTTCTCTGGCGACTCGTGCCATTTTCTCAGATGTCCTGTTAGAGACATTCAATACACAGATAATCACGAATAATATATTCTTTTTTCTCTATGCAAATAACAGCAGATGACACATACTGTTCTATACGTTTTTTTTCACTTAGCCATATAGCTCAAAGATAATTCCTTATCAGTTCATTAAAAGCTACTTCAACATTCTGTTGGGTACTCGGAATTATATCTTTTAATATCAAAAGATAGAAAAAAATAGGTGTTTATACTAAATCCCTAATTCAGGGATTCCCAGCACTGGAGGATTTTTTTCAATACACTGTGTATAGATGTGTTGTCGACCAGTACCCCAAGGGGAGACAGTGGGAAATGAAGAGACACACTTTATGGGATCAGAAGGACCCTACAGGATGCTGACCTGTAAGACATCTTAGTTCATTTTAGGTTCCTTTTTATAAGCCAGTAAAAATAACAAATTGTACTGATTAAACCAGTTATGTCTGGTACCAAGCTATTTATATAGCACATTTTCAGCTATCAGGGCACTTGAAGATTCATAGCTAACTACTTGTCAAGAACATAAGTTTCTCATCTACAAAGCTTCCAGGGTCCTGGGTTCAATCAAATATCAGACCTCAAGGGGAGGGAGAAGGGGGAAGTAGGCAAAAAGGATGCCAGCCTTGCCGGCTTCCCTCGAATAGAAAGGACTTTGTCAGCTTGCTATTCAGCACTTCACATAGATGTATCATAACTTAGAATTCTTTATTTTTAATAGATGATTGTGGATCTGGATGGATTTTTTTTTCTTGGTGGCTGGCTGGTATGGGGATCCCAACCCCTGATCTTGTTGTCATAACACCATACTCTCTAACCAACTGAGCTAACTGGTCAGTCCCGTATTTGAGAGATTTTATCCTGAATATATCACTCCTCTGGACATATATAAATACAGACTATTTATGCATAATTAGAAAATGGTTATGTATATTAACAGCTGCTGAATCCTAGTGACAATAGGCCAGGCAAAACAAACAACAAAATCCCACCAAAATTCAAAAACCCAAACCATATGAACAAGCAAAACTAGTAAGAAATACTTATTAGTACTGTCAAGGTTTCCAAAAAGAAAGCTGTGAAAAGTCTCCAAGGGAAAGATCTTTTTATTACATCATTGGAATGTTCATTTTTTTTTTTTTTTAAAGATGACCGGTAAGGGGATCTTAACCCTTGACTTGGTGTTAGCACCACGCTCAGGCAGTGAGCGAACCGGCCATCTGTATATGGGATCCGAACCCGTGGCCTTGGTGTTATCAGCACCGCACTCTACCGAGTGAGCCACAGGCCGGCCCCCAGGAATGTTCATTTTTGCCATTAGAAAAACTCCAGCCATCGGAACTAAATGTAACGAGTCTGCAACACTGAATTTCCCAGGATTCTTCAATTCTGCTTGGATTCCTTGTCTTGGGGCTAGGACTAATTTAGAAAGTAGCAGAAGGTGAACTGAAACAGAGGTTTACAAGCACTACCTTCCCACCAAGGAATGTTTCTGGTCCTCCTTTGCAGAAGAGCCAGAAATCCAGCCTATAGAGGCGACAACTCTCTCAGGTGCTCCAGATGACACTGGTAGCTATAAATGGGGGAATGGGATAGGTGAGCTCTTCAGAGAATCACCCAGCCACATCATTCAGCCCAACATGTCCTACTGGAATTTTACTACCCTGGCTGAAGCAGAAAGGTAAATAAGCTCTTTAATACAGTATAGTTAAACACATTAGCATCAAAGTGACATAGAAAAATCTTTTAATGCCAAAAGATGGAAATCAATGTGTGGGTATACGGTTTCTAACTTAGGGAATCCCAATATTTGGGGAGTTTTGCAATATCCCATATCCTTCCCCTTTCCTTTGCCCTGCCCCAAACATGTTGCGTGTGAATTTAAAACTGAATTGTTTTTTTGAGAAATTACAGAACATACTCTTAGGATGACACAAAACCATAACAAGAATTACTGAACTAGTGTTAATTAAAAAATATTTTAAAGTACTCATCATATGGAATCTACATTTATAAAAAAAGAGTAGATTGAAATTTCAAAGAAGGATCATCTCCTAGGTAGTAAGAAAACCTTTTATTTTTACATATTTAGCTCCATATCCAGATACTGGTATTTTATAACTATATTATATAAGATATCTCCCCCCACTCTCCTTTGACACTCATTCTCCTGGTGTGATATAATGTAGCAAGTGCTAAAAAATGAGCCAGAGGAAGAATTCTAGGGCACTTCCCTTCACTTCTAAATTGCCTTCACCTTCATTTCATGTTTTTTTTTCCTTCCTTGAACTATCTTCTAAGCTGGTGAAATGCTTTTAAATGTCGAGGAGTTACAAAATGAATGCTAAAACAGAATAAAATCTCTAAATGAAAAGTCACTGGTTTCTGTGCTTTATTTATTTGACTTATATGAACTGAGCGTTAACTGATCTTAACAGCTTTCTGCTAAGCACTGTGGGACGTGCTGAGAAATGCCTTGCCCTCAAGGAATGTACAGCTTACCTGGAGGGGTAAAAAGTAGCACACAATTAAGGGCGAAATGAGGGGAACAACATTCTAGGTTGTTGAAAAAATAGATGAATGCCTTTGTAGTCAGTGGATTTTAGTAGGCTGGTGGAGGAATAAGGTTTTCTAGGTAAGACACATGGTGTCAGTAAGAGCACAGAGGCAGAAATTAATAAATGGGTGAACTGATAAATAAATAAATAGGTTGATATTCACCAATAAAAAGGGTTTATGCTGGGGAGGAGTGGCAGTTAAGTTAGAGAAAATAGTGATTCAGGTTGTGGAGGACTTTGAATGCCCAGCTAAGGAGTATGCCTTTAGTCCTGTAGGCAATTGAAGGGAATTAAAGACTTTTAAGAAGAGTGGATTAGGGAAATTAATTTGTTGGTGGAAGGCAGAATAGTTTTGAAGGGGAGAGACTGGTGGCAATAGGAGGTCACTGGGTACCAACCATCAACCATCTACCAAGATGGTTGACCTGGCAACATAAAAGAATGGTTGAGAAGAGGAAGAGTATAGGAGACTAGACCATAGGGGAGGATATATGAGGTTCCAAGTCTGAGTGAGTTGGAAAATGTTGATTTCACTAAGAGAAAGAAGAGGGGCTGGTCTGGGGGAAGACATGGATACTTGCTGCATTTGGGTTGATGGCAGGATATGTGGGCCACAATGGCTAAAGTAGATCACTGCTGCCACATAAACTGACCAGAGCTGCAGTTTGTATGTTTCTGCTCCAAGGTGAGCTTGGGTGGGGTTATTAGAAGGTTTTGCACACTCAGCTTTGTCCCTTTCAGGCAGGAGAGAGCATCTGCTGTCAAGCATTCCCAGTCCTCAAGGGGCCTATGAGCTAGTCAGGAAATATAATTTTAACAGGATTAGCTGAAAGATGAGCAAATGTCAGGTCGTGGTTTGGCAGTATGTCACGGCTACTAACTTGGGCATGCTAAGTGTAACATTATTAATGGCTTTTATGTATGGCTAAGAGGGTTAACACTTAGCAAATTAGATCCCTTAACTTTTGTTCTGCTCTCATATTTTATTGGTATGATAGAGTGTGTTACCATGGGCAAACCATGTAACCTCTTTGTACCTTGGCTTCCTGTTTATAACATAGGGAGCTTGTTGTGGCAGCATTTATAAACATTTTGAAAACTACAGATCAAAAGCACTATAGAATCCACCCCCAAACCCCCATGACTGAGTCAGTCATTTGGAAAGGTCAGCCTTTTCATTGGATTCTTTCAACTGCTAACTCCCTATCTGTTAATTAGCGTTTATCTAAAATACTCTGACCAGGGCCGGCCCGTGGCTCACTCGGGAGAGTGCGGTGCTGATAACACCAAGGCCACGGGTTCGGATCCCACATAGGGATGGCCGGTTCGCTCACTGGCTGAGCGTGGTGCTGACAACACCAAGTCAAGGGTTAAGATCCCCTTACCGGTCATCTTTTTAAAAAAAAAAAAAAAAAAAAAAAAAAAAAATACTCTGACCAATCCAGAGCTGAAAGATATCCAAGCTCAAGGACCTGAATTCTATTTGTTTTCATCAGTTCCCCATAGGGGCTGGAGTCCAGACCCAGAAGACCCTGACATTGAGGCTGGGGCCTTGCTACAAGTAATACATTTTCTCAATGCTTCTCAGGATTTCCCAATTTTTGACTGCTTCTGGATTTCCCGAGGCTGTGTTCCAGCCGTCCATCGGCTTACAATGCTCCCATTCTCTGTGTTGAACCAGTCTGCTGCCGCCTGCTTTCCTCCCTGGCCTGCGGCCTGTTCCATATCATCCAGATACTGCCTTCTGGCTAAATGTTCGTCATGCCAGCTGGGTCTGCCTTCAATTCCATCGATGTATCTAGTTCTAGTTTCCGTTTCTCCCTGTACACCTCACCTCACTTATTACAGTTAATCCTTCTGTATTAAAACACAGCAGATATTTGCTGGTGTGGAAACTGATGTGGTATTGGAATTTTATCCTTCTTTACATCTATCTTTGTGTTGGAAAGCTTGGGATCACTTCCCAAACCTCCTCAGAAAGCTTTCCTGTCTTCTTTAGAAGTAACAAATGAAAACTTGACAATACCTTATGTCTATAACCGAGCTTCAAAGCCACTATTTTAATTGTAAAATTGAATTATTTAATTATAGTTTTGCTTTTAGATATACTAATATATTTAAAAGCATATTCTGGCAAGTGTTCATCCACATCTCTCAATTTCAAGGCATCTTATTGGAACTCAATGCTTTGTGGTTATAAGGAAATAAACAAATCAAGGCTGGGGATGGTGTTCAACAGTGGTAGCTTCAACCTTTAAGGTATATTAGAATCCTCTGGAGGGCTTGTTAAAACAGATTGCTGGGTCCTAGCCCCCGCAGTTTGTCTGGAGTAGTGCCTGAGAATTTGCATTTCTAACAAGTTCTCAGGTGATGTCGACACAGCTGGTTCTCCATCTACACTTTGAGAACAACTGGTCATCCATTTAAGCTGGCCACAGGTAACCAGAAGCTGCTGGGAAGTTAATAATCTGTTCAAACTCTAACCTGAATGGATAAGGTGGAGAGCGCTGAGAAATAAACCTCCAAAGTTCAGTCCATGTGGTTAGGATGACTGCTGGTTTCAGAGTTCTCAAGCGCTTATTACTTATGAGAACTTGAGCAATCACTTAGTTCTTTGAGCTTAGATTTCCTCATCCATAAAATAATGATAGCCTCCAGGCTGCTCTCACAGGAGTATGGTGAAGGTCAAATTAAACGGGTGTGACCATGTGTGAACAACCATAAAGTGATATGGCACTGGTAGGTATTGCAAAGGTTTTTCATTACTCTTTCTAAAATGTCACCAGTTTCTTTAGGCTCTCTTGTTTCCCTCATTAATTTTAGCAACTTTAATCGGGGAATATAGCGTACTTTTATTGGTTATTGTTTATAATAAACTCAAACTTTAAAAAAGTTCATTCAATGAGATCAGACATACCTTATAAACATTACACCCAGCCAAGAATGATTCCCAGTTTTCACAGCTGTAAAAAGGGAAGTCTAATACACTATCGTAACTTGGAGTGGAATCACATTTAATCTTCCAATTCTGTTAAGATTGGCCCATTGATAAAATGGATACTAGTTATAGCACATTAAAAAATAAAATCACCATGTGCAAATGATAATCTGTTCACCCCATACTTTTGTTATCTCTTGCAACTCCTATTACTTACCTTTGGAAATAGTATATCCTCCCAGGCCCGGATGTGGCTATTTTTCTCACCCAAGTGCCTCCAGCCCGCTCCAAGGGCCAACACAGTTCTTTTTCAAATTGGATGCGTTTATGACTTTTCAGCACTGTCATCGGCCTTACCTAACTCTTCCAGGCCTTTAGTGAGTATCTCAGATGTTAGCTTCAATTGTCTTTAGTTGTTCCAGGTCTTTCATAAACATCATAAACGTCAGCCCAGATGCTTTTCTGAAGACAAGGTCTATTGGCTTTGGAGTCAGAAAGAACCCATTTCGGGATTGGTAAATGAACTTGGTAGGTTTGTCTACCAGGTGTGGGAAGCGGTCTCCTAGAGCCCCTGCCCCTGCCGCCCCCGCAGCCCCCGCAGCCCCCACAGCCCCCACAGCCCCGGGCCCCGGGCCGCGTCCGCGC